>NC_048893.1:94049633-94349633 GCF_011077185.1 Oxyura jamaicensis
TTTCTTTCTTTCTTTCTTTCTTTCTTTCTTTCTTTCTTTCTTTCTTTTTCTTTTTATTGCCTATCACTGTTTAATAATCTCTCTTACTTAGAGGTATATTGAGGGGCATTTTGATGCTCAGAAAATACATTAAAACATTCCCCATACGCAGGTAGATAGATGTGTAAGCTCTCCCACATACTGAGCCTATTCTTTTTTCCAAACTGACTTTTATGTGATGCAGCAATTTTTTTCCGCAGATGGACCATTCTTATTCATCTAGTATTTGAGAATAATTATCATAGCAATTAGACAAAGAGATTGTTTTGTTTCCCATGGGATACTATGCAATTTAGATGGATGAAGTAGGAACTGTCATGATTTGGAGTCTGAGGCATGGGGTTTGGGGTGTTTTTGTTTTCTTTATATAACTTTCTAAGATTTGTGAAACTTTTCCCAAAGCATTCTTATCGTTTAATGATCTCAGGACATATGTTTGTGGTCCTTCATGCTTTCCTAACAACTCCAACATTGTTGTTTTGTCTGAAGCCTGTTCGTTTTGACAGATATCTAGTAAATACTAGAGGTATTTTAAAATTTAACATTTTTGTAGTGCCAGTTATTTTCACTAATTTCAATTTACTGTGATGCTTTCTGTGTATATAAAACTTCCAGTTGCTTTCATACAGATTTAAGTTAAGGCTGAAGGAGAAATCTTTTCAGTTACTCTAATAGAAACTATTGCATTTTTAGAATATCTTTTTGTTACTTGGATTAAAATTCTGCATGTGTTTGCCTGGGAGGATTAATTTCCTTCCAAAAAAAAAAAAAAATTGTAAACTTTTCCAGAGGGCTAGGTAGAGCAGTTCTACACAAATCTCATTTCAATTGGGAGCACAGTTCTCACGAATGTTATTTAAAAATAAGGACCTAACAGTGAGGAAATAACTGTTTCCCATTTCAATTTTACTCTGTAACACTTGACATTTTATGTGGGACAATACATTATTTCAGGAGTAAGTTGCACACTTTTGGGGATCTGATTATGATTTGTAGTCTGCTTCTTTCTGCATCTACCAAGAACATCTTGTCATTGTTTTTATTGGTTGATTTTAAATCTCAGTATGAGAGTTTTTCCTGGAATGCTTTATTCTGTGGTGGTGTTTCCTTTTACAACTTTGGGCATTAATTTTTCATCTTGCAGTGATCTGTGCTGCAATGAAATTTATTCAATATATTCTTCAGCTGGATAAAACTGCTGCAGTGCTTCTTGGGTGCTCAGTCTATGTCCCACTGAGATTAAATGAGGTCTTTGCTTTCACATCAGCAGTAGTGATACTGGGACCTAAAAGAGCACACGCAGAGTCCTTTTAAACAGAATTTCTGTATGCTGTCCTTCGTTTTTCTCGGGACAATCTGCAATGACAGAAACCTAATCCCTAAAGGGAAGACTGGTGAACCACGTAAGAGAATTTGTGCAGCATTGCATACCTTACAGTTACAGTCTAGCTGCAACTGATGCCACTGAATGTAGACTATGCTAGTCAAGAGCATTTATTTCATAAAAAGGTATTATAAGTGCTTGCAAAAATGCAAAGAAAGCACTGTGGTTTTAAAAAGATAAGTGTGTGAAGACAATGCCATAGGTAGTTCTAAGCTGCAAAGAGAAGAGCTATACGTCTCAGTGTCTTGTACTGTTAGCTATCATCCACCTTCTTGGCACCTGCCATTTTTAAATCATTGCATAGAGATGTTCCTGATGATTTTCATGGAAATGGAATAAGCCTGCTTAATACTGAATGCTTCAATTTTGTATGTCATATTTACTAAAATTACTTAGTGCCGGGACAGGTGTGGAGAAAGCATATCACACAGCATCTTTCCTTGTTTTTTTGACAATACTTGTTCATTTGCTACCTTTGGTCCTCCCAGGCGTGCCTAACTTAGTGCCATCAGTAGTACTACCCTAGAGGACTCAGAGCATGAACACTGGCACCAAGCTACAGGCACCACCTCCTTTTTTTAACTGCCTATCAAAGCTAATCCAGAGTATGATCCAAGAGAAGTATTTTTCAGTATCCCAAAGGAGGGCACAGCTGCTGCTCCACTTTGCATTTCTTCAGCACAGCCAGAAAAATGCTAACCCAGCCTGCCAGAATTCTCCTTGGGTTTGTGCAGCAGCAGCAAAGGCATCTTTGGTCACCTGCCCTCCTCTTGGGTCCATCTGTGCAGTCCATAATATGACTATGATGTACAAGTTCCTGAGGCACTTCTGTTTTTTCTCTTTCCTCTCCTCTTATTTTCCCCCATGGCTCTGTTCCCAGTGGTTCATCTCTTCCATGCAGCCAGCTCGGGGCTCCCAAGCTAAGCAGGCCTTCTTCCACCATCGCTCCCTCATTCCCCAGGGATGCTGGCTGTGGCTCAGCATCCTGACAGCATCTGGGCAAGCCCCACATGGGGCTCTCTCAGCTGGACACAGACAACAGCTCTGTGGCAGCACAGGCAAAGGGGGTGTTTCTGTTGGGGATTTGCAGAGCAGTTACTGAGCTTTTGATTTTCATGCTGAATAATCACAAGCTATTGGCAGCATCCAAGTCAGGTAGATGGTAAAGTATCTCAAACTGCTCTGTGCTTGCTAGTTGGATTGTACTACCTGGCTTCTATTCATACAAAACAAGAGCAGGGTTTGTCTTGGATTTGTCATTGAACTACCTCAGTTGTTTTGACTTTAAGGCTTGACTAGCACGAGGCTGCATGATACAGAAAGATGTTCAAAGTTCGTATAAGCCTCCAACTTGACTTGCCTTATTAGTCCTTTTTATCATACTGTCCCTGTGTAAGCAGGCACTTGAGATTTAAAAGCAAAAGCAAAAAGCTAAAGTGGTCAAGTCACTAAGTTATCTCATGGCTAAATCATTTAAAGGACTCTTTGTCCCGGAAAAGCTGTACACTTAGATCTTGACTGAAGAGATTCTCAAGATGTGGTACGTCACCAAGTGCCTTTAATGCTCACCAGCTCTAAGTGACATGCTCTGGTGAACTGTCCCATGTACCTTTTCCTGTAATGCTGCAGAAATGAGATAAGCTCTACCAAAGGTTATGTTTACTTGTGTACTGAGAAGTGAAGATGAAAAGACTTAGATGACTATAGCCAACCCTAAGCATGTTAGAGAGTTGCCCCTTTGAAGCATTTGATGAGAGCACCTGAAAGGGTTTAGGTGATCACCAGGAACAGTGAAGAGAGAGGAGGGGAAGGGGTCTCTGGGATGACAGACTTCATCGTCACAAGGGTGATGTGACTCATGTTCTCACAGGATTTGTGAGAAGAGAGTTCCTCGTATGATAATCTGACTCAGGACTGCCCCCAGCATGGAATAAGCTGGTAGTACCAATATTTCAAGGTGACTACAAAGTAACTTGAACCTTAATTTGAGTAACGTTTTTGAAAAATTCTCATCTACTTATGCAATAATTGAGGCATCTAATGGAATATCCTAACTAGTACATAATTTGCCATATGTAAAACAATATAATGAAATAATGAGCAAATGGATGAGACAGTAACTGGTTTGAATTTCTACAATCAGTAAGACTGGACAGAACATTCTTGGTGTTGGAACCTTGGGCATACTGCAGGTTTTTCCTTTGATAGTTTTGAAAATTATATTATCACTGATCAATTCTAATTGATTTTAACCTGGTTGCAGTGATCCGTCTACACGCAGTTTTCTCTGCTGAGCTGTCAATGGAGTGAGAAAATGTAATCCTAATTGTGTTTGTTGGATCCAGCAGTGACAATATCATACTTCTTGACTTATTACTAGAAGAATGATGTAATTGTTTACCATGAAGAGCAAGAAAGTGTAATTGAATTAATTGCTGTTGAACATCTTGCAAATGTTTTGTTTCTCACTAGTGTTGCACTTCCCAGCATTGCTATATCTGTTCTATTAGACTAAATGAGAGATGATTAGGGTTAAAATAGAGGAAACAACAAATAAAACTTCTGCTAACCAGACAGATACTCTGAGGTTTAAAATGTGCCAGGCTCTTTTGATTCTGTTTTGCCTCTATTTTATACAGAGCTGAGAGGATGTGTTGAACATTGTTTTTCTGTGCTGGTATCACCTCCATCTGCCTCCTAACTCTTAACTGTTGAGGTATTCACATACATTGTACCAAATTTTTAATTCATTAAATGGTTTCACTTATTAAAAATTTATCAGCTGCCATGAGTTTGATTCCCAAACAGCCAGCGTAATATGAAGAAACACAAAATGCAAGATTTAGCTCTCTGTACTCTGCAGCTCTGACTGAGGTTGTCGTGCTTTGACTTTTTTTTTTTTTTTTTTTTTTTTTTGTTATCATCAAAGGTGGGGGTGTATTGAGATGCAGGACTGAAGCTCAGTCGGCCTAGTTTCCACTTCTGCTCCAGAATAGCTGACTGATAAAGACCAAATAGATTATTACAAATGACATGCTGCATTTATCAGTGTACTTAAGTTGCTTAGCTTCCTTTTAATGACAGAGCAGCTGTGATCTCAACTTTCTTGGTGTACTGTGGCTACTGTTTATGGGTAGTGATGTGTGGGTAGTGTACTGTTTGTGAGTAGTAGTATTTCTATACAAATTACCTTTTAGAAAGTGATTAGAGGATGTCCACTAAAAATTACATTAAAATGAAAGTTAGAAGTATAGACTAGTAATTTAACAGAAATGCAAAAATGCTATTATTAAAAAGGTAAAAACAGAGAATATTTAGGCTTCTGGAAATACCTTAATATAAAGGACATTAAACCAAATTCATATCTAGTGTATCTTGTATTGATATCCAGGAGGGAGGAGCAGCTTCAGTAACTCTAGAAAATTTTAATCTTGTATTTAGCGTTTCGTCTTTCATATAAATCCTACAGAACAGAATCCATAAAAAATAGGGCATTGTTTTTAGGACTGTACAATCATCTTGACTCACAAAACTAAGACACCAGCATGATTGCCATTGTGCTAAGAACATGTGTAATGAAATATATAAGGATATGTTAAAGTTTTCAGTAGAGCTTAATTAAGTAGTACTTAATTAAGAACATCAGTATGTATTTAAATTTGTCTATTTGTCTCTATATATTTTTATGTATATGAACATGCACTTAGGTTTGTGTACTCACACATGTGTTGCTCCCATCTTCTTGGGAAGAAATACTAAATTCAACCAGAGAGCAATTTAAAAGATTTATGTTTCATGTGATAGTCATTAGCTCTATCCTAGGCTTGAGATATTTTTATTGTACTGAAACAAAAAAAATTTACATCAGTGGGGTTTTATTGGGTGTATTCCAGAGGAGTTATTCATCTCAAATTTTATGACACATGCAGTAATTTTTTTTTATTATTTTTACTGATTTTACTTTTGACTGTTAACATTGCTGTTTTTAAAACAAGGGAAGCATACCTTTGATGATGTTGCTTATCGTTTACTTATCTTTGAGACTTATCATCTAAAAGACTTGATTTAATTGTAATAGATAGTAGTCAGAAGGAAAGTCCCTTTACCTTTCTGTAGCGTTAGGGGAATATTACTGTACTCCATAGGGTAGAGGGCCATGGGTGTTCTGGGACAGTGATAAAATGTCAAAGCAAGTATTTTTCATCTTTCTTCACTTTTGGATATGTACTAGATACAGCAGTCCCTACTGCTTCATGTTTCAAATCTGTTTTGTTAAACAGTTGCAATTAACAGATATAAAAATATTACACAATTAAAATCCTGCTTTTGCTTGGTAAACAGTGAAAGCTTTCATATCTAAAATAAAGGATTTTTAATCTAAAAACACAAGAACATGAGAACTGATTTTGTTTTGCAGTTTCACAGTGCTTCTTGCACAAACTGCAGGAAGCAGCTCATCTTTATATCACTTGATTTCCCATTGTAGAAAAGAGCTGTATGACAGTGGTTTCATAGTTAAAGCTCACAGCTGTGAGAAAATGCCCACAGGAAATGCTTCATATTAATATTCCATGTACTTGGGTAATCCAAATGCCAGCACTTTTTCTCGAGCCAGTGTGGGCTTCTTTCAGGCACATCTTCCTCATCTTTCATCTCAGCGTGAGATCCATCCAACCAGCTATGAAATTTGGCCCATGGGGTCAGACAAGGGATGCCTAGCAGTGTTCTCAGGAGCTTGTGACCCTTCTTCAGAGTCTGCTGGAGTACTTCTTGCTTACCACCCCTGCAAATCCCACTTCAGAGGAGATGAAGCAATCAGGACATGCCCTTCAGGCCTGTTACCAGCTCTGTTGCCCTCCTCTGGATGCTTTCAAGGACCTTAACATCCCTTTTGTATTGTGGGGCCCAGAACCACACACACTATTCAAGGCAAGGCCGTGCCAGCACTAAATGTATTGGGAGAGTCATCTCTTACCAGCTGGCTGCGGCTTTGTTTAGTGCACCTCAGTCAGCTTGTTCCTTGACTTTCCACTGGCCCTCAGCAAGCTCTCTCTGAAAACAAAACCTGCATTGTGCAACCAGCATTCAGTAGTGTGATAAAGCCAGTAAAAGTCACTGGGCCTCAGGGCTGGGTAGCAGTCCTCTTACTTAGCAGTAGCCAAGATGACCAGAGAAGTAGGCTGAGCTCAGTGAGGATGCTGTTTTTGAAGTGTCCAGTTCCACATTTTATTAATTGCAGGAATGAAGCAAGGGGAATTCAGGAAGATAACACATCTCATGTAAAGCAGAAAAGAGCCTACTAGGAGTAGGTATATGGGAACAAAAACTATAGCATCTTCATTAAGAACGCATTGACGTAATTTTCAGAAAATACGGAAGAGATGCCTGTAATTCTGTTAGCATGTCTTTCTAATGAAGAAACTAAGAAAAGACATCTGAAATAAAGCTGTTTCTAAATTTTTTGTACTTTCCCAACTTCTGAATGCCCAGTTTGCAAGAAATAGCAGAAAAAATACTTAAGAGTAAACAACTCCTCTGCCTCAAAAGTAAGAGAGTTTTCCCTCTTAAAAAATCTGTTTTTCTGAAGTCTTTTTGAAATTTCAATGCTCTGAAAGCTTTAATTAATTCTCAAGCATAGTCTCTGAGATAGGGTACTAAAATGAGAGTATGTATTTTATCAAAATCTTGTTAGCAGGATGCTTCACTGAACATTTTAGTAGAAATCTGCTGCCTTAGATATTGAAAAATTACCATTAAGATTGCATTGCTTATTAACCACTCTGATTCAGTTCCAAAGTTCTATTTCTGAGAGACTGCAGCAGGAGAGAGCACAGCTTTTATTATCTCTTCTCTTTTGTTTAATTTTTATATTGCCTAAGATAAATGGTATTATAATCCTTCTGAGGAACAAGTTTTAAAATCTTATTACTTTACAACTTCAGGAAAAGTACATCAGTCTCCAGTGACATTGAGAGTTGTGTATGTCTTTTATCAGTTAGATGCTTAAACCTAATTATTTAATAGCAGCTATTTTTGTTAAATTCTCTTTCTGTAGCTGTACAATAAAAATTTGAAAAGTAAAATGCAAGTAATGCTTGCTGCTGGTTCCTGTTGTAAAGATGTGCTTTCCTGGCTTTGTCAAACTTTAAATACTTTGTGTAAGGTGTGTCTGTACAAATTCAGTCCTGGTTCACATCAGGGAAGGACAGGAAGGCAGATGGAGGTTTTTTGCTGCCTTCCTGTCCTTCTCCCTTCTACCACTTTTGCACCAAAGGAAAACATCTACTTTCTGACATTTCTCAATAAATTAAATGCAGCATTAATAGTTTCCTGGACTGGTGCCTAGTCTCTATTTTCTTTCTTTCATCCTTGCATATTTTAATCGTTACTCTGCTTTTCATTCTGGTCAACATTTTCATCTTGGACTTTTCTCATTCTTTGCACTTTTTCTCTCAGGCATTTTGAATGGAGATCTCTGGGGCAGGTGTGCCTTTTTGTTCCGGCCTGTGACTGGGACACTTAGGCGTTGTTGCAGTATAGCTGGTTATAGCAATAATAGAAGCATTAATCTCCAGAAACATAGAGTATCTCAACAAATTAAGCACCTGTAGGAGAAGAACTGATAAAATATATATATATCGAGCTGAAATGTGCTGCATGGTCAATGAATTCAGGGTCTGAGCAGTATTGTCTGATTAGGCTTATGCTGTCTTATCTAAAAGTCAAAGATTACTTTTTGTTTTGATTTTTTTATATTGCCAGTATTCTGTGAGCACTTTTAAAATTATAATGACCCAAATCAGTAAAGATTTACAGTTCACAAAAAGGCCGTTTAGTCTTTACAACTACTTAAAGAAACTATTGGAACTCACCCATAACCTGAAGCTGACTGAGACAGCAGGCTTGATTGTTTTCTTACATTCATCTAAAATTAGTGTCTCACAATGTATTTCAGTAGTTTACTTCTATGGAAGTCACAGAAGTAACAGTGAAAGAACAGATGCTATTACTTATACATAAGAACTTACTGACTTAATTTGAATACAGGCTTTTTTTTTTTCTTCCTCTCTGGCTATCAAATAAAACAGATCAGCTTTTATAACTGTTTTGACAGAGCACTATTAGTCTGAGAAGCCTTTTCATTCCATTTTTTGCTAGAAATACCATTGCAGCTCATGCGGAAGACCTTGCAGTAGATACAGATATGATGCTTTTAGAAACAGCTAATGCATTTGAATTTGATAGTCTACACCAATTAATATCCACAAGCTCAAGTATCTTGTTTATAGAAAGACGTTTCAACTGGGTCATTAGGTTTTAGAAAGATTTGTAATCTTCCAGGAATTTGATTCCTCTGTTAAATCACCAGGGGACTGCTCATTTCTACTTGAATATACTTGAATATGATGGTGGGAAGTGAAGATAAGATGATTGTATTGTTGGCTCAAGTACTATATTGAGGCAGATACTGCCTTGGGGTTTGTGTTCTCAACAGCTGAAACATCAGTACGGAAACAGTGGTGGCTGCTGATTCTGATCTGCCCATTTTCATGTGTTTATTCTCTTAGTTCTGTGTCAGAATCGCAGATACTAACCAGCTCCACAAGGTTTTCACAATAAATTAATGATTTTGAAGCTGCTTTATCCTTTGGGAATATGAAGGTAATCCTTTCACAGTCACATAAGTAACTCCCGGTTACTCTTCACTTAACCCTATGTTTGATGCCGTTAATCAAGGTAACAGTAGATAAGACTTTGTTCAAGTAAGAGCTTTCCTGATTTTTGAATACCCACAGCAGTAGAAAATTATTACAAATATTATCATAATTTAATGTGTGATAAACAATTTTTATAGGAATATTTAGAAAACATGCTAAAATTAAACTGCGTAAAGAGAAGGGTTAGGCGTTTCTTCAGTGAGCCTATGTCCTTTTTCTGAGCCAAGATGTGTAAGCATGAGAAGGTGCACCAAAGATTACTGGGTTCTTCTTCTGAAATAGAGTGCTTCCTCAAATAAAATAAGCCTTTGGAAGCTTTTTTAAGAACATTCAACAATTCAACATTTAGGCAACTCTATTAAAAGTTCAGAGAATAATATCCTTAGAATTCAATTAAATGAACTTACACTTATTTTATTTTGCCTTCTGTGCTTTGAAGAATTAAATAATAATGTTCTATGGTGATGATTTTCTCATTAAAGTAGTTTAGGCATAAAATATGATACAATTTAATCTTCTGTAATTTGGATTGCTTTTTCTGTAAGTGGCAATACAGGCGTCCTGCTAGTGTGGAACCAATTTCAAAATGAAAATTTTAATATCAATTCAACACTTTAAAGCAGTTTCTTTTTGGACTAAAATATTTGGTTAATTAGGATTGCAAAGGAAAGAGATCTTATTTTGAAATGTCATAGTATTTTTTCAGAGCATTTGCTTATGAGAAAATATATTTAATACTTTTAAAGTACTTCCTTTGGGATTAACAGAAACAATAAATTCTGATTCATGGGATCTGTGTCTTTTTGGATCTGAACAGCCTTTATAAGACTGTGGTGGGCTCCAGAGCACTGCAAAATGTAGTATGGGGCTGTCTTTCTAAAGCAGCCAAAGTGGACCAGGCTTCCTCTGCTGAAAGGATTTATTTCCAGGGGAACCTCATGGCTAAGCAAGAGCAGCTCAACTGGAGACTTGTTAGTCTGGAGCAGAAAAGTAGTAAAAGGCATCAAACAAACAGGTGATGGCTGTAAAAGGCAAGGCTAAGTGCACATAAATTGATGTTGGATTGCCCACGTAAAGTAACTGGATGAATTTTGTATTTCTTCTTTTTAAATCATGTTGCAGAAATTCCGTGGGAAGCTTCCTGATAAGGTAGTGTACTGGGTCTGGTAGTGTACTGGGTCTAAAACCACCACAGGTAGGAAAACTCATCATTTAACAGTCTTCCAGATAAAATGACAGAGAATGCTTGCAGACTTAGTGGGTTTGATACCAAACTAGACAAAATGATTTAAAAAAAAAAAAAAAAGACTAGTAGAGATAACTGCAAAGAAATTGGAGTGGGATCATTTCTTTCAGTGAACCTTTCAGAGAGCCCGTGGCTCTGTGTGTGAGGAGACATTTGAAGATCCTTCCAGGGTCTAATGGAAAATCATCCACGTCTACCAAATGATAGGATTTATGTTAGTAAATATTACTGATTTTTAGTTTGTCGTATATTGGCTGTTATCAGAGGGTATCATTTTCTAAACTTCGTATACCAAATATTTCCATGCTGTCTGCAGTACAGAGGATGACAAAATGCAAGTATATATATATATATATATATATATATATATATATATATATACTTGCATATTTTAGTATTTTAGGTAGGAAATACATTTCTTTTGTTGTAAATGGAATGTGTTCTTTAATAGGAAATTAATTCAATCTTTATAGTAATAGGGTGCACAGAAGATTGAAAATAACTTTAAAAGTTTAATATTGATTACTTTTTTAGTTTGAATATATTTATTGGTGTAGATGGTTTTACTGCTTGTGTTTCTCTTATGCTAGCACTGTGAATGACAAAAGTCCATGCAAGACATATTTGTTACGGTGCAGTAAATGTGTATAATGTCTCTGGAATTGAACCTGTGACGGGAATTCATTCAGACAATTGTGAGCAAACCTTTTGCTCAACAAAATATCTGTATTTCAAAGATAAAGTTCTGCTGTTTAATCTAGCCTACAAGTTTAGAGAGTCAATTCTGTGTGTTTCTTTTTTGACTAATAAAACACAAACAAGGCTACCACCAGTTCTGTGCTCTATTTAGTAAATATGTTTCAGTAATTACAGAAGCTTTAATAATTACCATACAATTAAACCTAATCAAATGCCATCTTACTAAATAAATAATTGGAGGTCACTTGAAGATGTCACTCAGGTAACATTCAGCCCTTCTCCAATAACATGTCTCATCACAGCAGTGCTTCAGGCGCAGACAAAATTGAAAATACTGGTGTAACCTTGTGAATTCGGATGGTTTCTCCTGGAATAAAAACCTGATGGCTTTGTGGATACTTTTCATAGCGTTTAATTCTGAGGAAAAGTTGGTATTATTACAGAGTTGTAATACATCTGATCAGTCTTTCAGGTTTTATATGTATCTTAATCAAATCCCCAATTATAAAGCCACTGCTGCTACTTCTTAGATCTACTTAAAAGAATGGTCGTAGTGAAAATAATGTTTAGTTTAATAGTGGGGGAAAAAAAAAAAAGGGCAAAAAAAAGCCTAGAGGTGCAACAGATAAGATGGCTGTTTTTCATGCTAACTCTTATGACACAATGTCTTCAGAAGCACAATCAGTGGAAAATTGCTACAAAGAGCAGCTAAGCGGAACAGAGCAGGAAGAGAGATGAAAAGAAAGTATAAGTGCAAAAAAAAACAACAACAACAACAACAACAACAACAAAAAAAAAAAAAAAAAAAAAGAATGTCATGAAATACTAAAAGTGAAAACAGATAATGTCCTGCTATTGGAAAGGACACAAGAAGGAAATGTACGCAGGAGAAAGATGCAGTCCTTCTGTATGTGCTGGGTTGCAAAACTGCTGTTGACTTTGCAGCAAGAGCAGGGTCAAGTCCCAAAGGAATGGAGACAAAACTAGAGTGGAAGAGGTTTGAAATGATGGTGAAACTGGTGCAGAGCAATTTCCCATTGCTTGGGAGGGCAGTGACGTGTGATGGGAATGTTCTCCAGCTATTGAGGTAGTCGAAAAGTTAGAAAATAAATTTAATCTATGTAATAAATTAAAATTAAATTATAAAAATATAATATTAATAAATTATATATTAAATATTTACTTTATATTTATTTATATATTATAAGTTATATATAAAATAAAAGAAATTATATCTGTGTAATAGAGAATATGTACTAATGAAGGAATTGAATGTTCAAGCAGCTGATCAGAGGTAGATTTCTTCCAGTACAGGAGTCAGATCCACAGTCCAGGTTCATTATAAAGCCTGGGGCCTTAATGTGGACCTACAAGACAGTTTGCCTGTGTTTTTTGTAAAGTGGCTTCAGTTTAAACGATCTTTAGCAATTCATCTCACCATTCAAAGTGAAGTGTTTCTAATTTACTGAAATATTTTGTAGCTTTTTGTTTTATGGCACTCTATCTTAGTGCAATCAGAGAGAACAAAAGAAGTAAATGCTGGTGTCACTTTGAGCCCAAAGTGAGGCCATAAATAAGCCTAAAATGAGACCAGCTTCAGATAAACCTTATACATTTAAGGTACAGAGGTTTCATATAATTTGGAAAACTCCTTGTGCAGCCAGCAAGGGAAGAAACGTAATGAGAAATGTGGAACGTTTACCATTTTCAAGTGCTTTATCTACATCTCTAATATTTACTTGTAAGGTTTCCATGTAGGTAAAAGCTAGAATGGAAAAATTGATTTGTTAACATAAGTTCCAGCTAGTGCTAGAATCTGTGAATTAATCTAATCTCTATTTTTGTTACTGTACAAATACTCTTCACTAAACCTAAATTGTGCCACAGTTTATTATTTTACAAAGTCGGTGCTTGGCAAATTAAGTAACTCAAGACTTTCCAAAAAGTTTAAACTGAAGCACTTGTAAGTTCTGGGGTGACTGTACATATCTCTGCTCAGCATATAACAATTTTATTTGCATTGATAATGGACTCAAACTGAGTATGGTAGTGGCCTAATGACACTGGATTAGATCTGGAGTACAGGGGTACAGGGCATAGATCTTTTAGGAGAGCAGTTATCTTAAAACACTTGTCAAATAAAAAGAATGGTTTTAACTTTTTTTTGTCATTCTGTTTGCCAGTAATTAAAAAAAAAAAAGGAGCAATTTCAAAGAATTGCTATAAATAAATTTAATTAATGCTGCATATGAGAAAATGTATCATGAAAAGGTTCTATTTTGGGTTGTATCTGGGTGTCTTTTATAGAGAAATTTGTCGACAGCTGCATACATTTTGTGGCTTCTCTGGCACTATTTTCACACCCCTCTTTTATTTCTAAGTGCTAAAATCCATTTGGAGAGCTTAAAAAGTACAACTGTAGGAACATTCAATGTCAAGAAGATCAAACCATCACAAAGTTAGGACAGTCCACTAGTACGCTGCCAGAAACTGCATTTAGTAAATACCAACTTGTTCCTGAGTATTATTAAGTGAAAAATGAAGATGGACACCCAAACTGCCCTGATCCCAGTCCCTGGAACTGATGGCTGAAGTTCCTTCACCGATTTACACACAGCTTCATTTTAGAGAGGAGCAATCTGTTGAAGCAGATTGTCAGAGCTGTGACTGAGCTGCGAAATGATCAGGGGACTAGAAGAGTCATAAAGTTTAGCAGATGTTTAGAAGATGTTTTAGAAGATGTTAGCAGATGTTTAGCAGATTATTGCAGAATAGGCTGTTTGTAAGGAAATGGTAGCTAAATCTTGTTCAGGAGTTGCATCAGAAGCCTTAGGAGGCAATCCTATCAGCCATAAAGGCAGTATTAATTTTATCTCAACAATTGTTATTTTTGTTTCTTCATTTTCAGAAGAGTTTTACTAAGCAGTTCTGTAAGGATATGAACTACTTTTTGCAGAGCCTTATCATGATACTAGGAAAATTTTTAGTTGCCAATTTCAAACCTTTTTCAGTAGAAAAAGAAGTGGGTTTGATTATACGCATGTGATTTTAGTTTTCCCCAGGTGTTAGCAGTCACACAGTGGTGACTGTAGCTGGAATATGACAGCATCTGTGTGAATCATGCTGTGTCTACATAACCTCTACCTCATCCATTTACCTCAAGTATAATGGGAAGGAAATTGCAACTTTGACATTTCTGAAGAGTATAGCTACTAACTGAGCCTGTAGAAGAAATCTGAACTGGTATTTGATGAGCATAGTCTTCCTCTTGAGTTCTAGACAGGTTTCTGAGGGAAAGTTTGGGTGTCTGGAGGAGCAGTATTGGTCTCCTCTCCCATATCTCCATCCCTGCAGCATGTCGTGCCTCATCATCCCCAGTTTCTCCTGCTGTTTCCAGGGAAGTATTGATATCTTATGACATTGAGTCACTTGTGTTTTAGAAGCCCTAAAGGTGTTCCTGGCTGTGTTGATGTTGCATCTTTTTCTTCCAGAGGCATGGCATTGGAAATATTTACTAGGAGGCCTGAGCTATCGTGAGCGGGACATTTTGCCAATGCTTTCTCTTCTTGGAGCAGATCACTTCAACAACTGCTTCCTGGTGAAACTCTAAGTTTTGTTTTCCTTTTTACAGAAACTAAAATTCAGTTTACCTCCTTGTAAGGCCCTCTCCATATCCTAGTCTGCATGGCAGTGGCAAGCAAGAGACAGTGGATTCTCACACACACACCAAGCTTACACATACCGCTAGAGCTTAACATTTTCCTAACTCTTTGCTTATTAGTGATTCCACAAGGAATAGTTGGAGCCACGCACATTTCTGACAGCTTCTCAAATGCTCGAATGATCCCATACTTTTATCACCAGTCCTTCTCTGAAGCTACTAAAGATGCAGCGCATTTCACAGCAGTTCAGTTAAGCTGAGCAAAACCGACTTTTAAAATAGGAGCTTTCAAGCCTCAAGTGCTGTAGAGGTACTACGTTGCTATAGTCTTACTTCACAGACTTGCAAGGTGTTAAATGTGTAACGCTTTGAGAATAGAAAACAGTTTCAAATACTGCAAGTTGGTCTATCACAACAACAAAAAATAATAAAGCAAAAGATTAAGGTATACAAAGCTCTGCACTGCGATATTTCTCCTTTTAATGATTTCTCATGCATCCTTCCATTGTCCTTGATGGGACAGATGTAGGAAGGTGAGGGGTGATTACACAAACAGTGCGCTGTCCAGATTATGTTAGGCCTTCTGCATACAGCAGTCTGTGTAGTTTCTGGTTTCTAAAAAGAAGTCCCCAGCACGGGCTTCAGAATGTTTTGTCTTCCTCTGTACTGTTCCTCCATACTGTGGTCTTTGCATTCCCTAATACACCCTACCTCTTCCTTCATCGTATTTATTCACCAATGGCCTGTTCCAAAAATCAAGGACATTGAAAGAGTGTCAGAGTTAGAGTACTGATCGTGTTTTGCTGTGAAGTACCATGCCAGCCTTGCAGAATGCTGAATGTACAAAGCAGATCACTGGAAAAATAGCTTGTATTACAAGTCCATACGGAACTGTGTGTCTTGTTAATCATTCATAATTGTGCTCAGAAAGGAAAAGGGCAGTGGTTAATACAGATACTGCAAAAGGCAGAATCCTGATTAAATATGAATATGCACGGAAATGAAGCTGATGAGAAGTATCAGGCAAAAGATATTTTGAGTCTGCTGCTGCTTTTCTTGCTCATGAAAGGACAGTATCTCAGAAAGGACAGGCATCTTTAAAAAAAAGAACAGCGAACAAGATAGATTAACAGAATTTTGCAAAATTGCTTATGTGCAATTAATTGTATTTTCATAGGAAGGTTCAGATGTTCATAATATGTAAAATATCTGTGTCATAAATAAACACAGTGTAGCAAATGTGATCCTGTGATGCTTATGTTTCTCCAGTGAAAAATAGCTAGAACCACCTGAGACGTAGCCACTCAGTCAAGGGTGAGGGAGTTGTTAAGGTTTTTCTTGTTTTAAAACAACTATATTCAAATACCTGTAAGTTTGTGAGTATATCCCGACCTTCAATTGAACACAGTAATCAAATACCTTTTTTTAAGATTACGTCATCTCTAGCATTCATACATACAGCCCTCCTGTGCTGAGCCATATGTTTTTGTATTGTTGCAAAGGTGTGTTTGTGTGTACATTCAAGCTTTCTTTCCAGTAGGTTACCTGTGTGAAATACCTTACATCTCCTTTTGCTCAGTTTTGTTTGATTTGCTCTCAAAACAGGCTAGAATGGCTGATCACTTGCACAGAACCATTAAAACCTACTTCACGGGACAAATCTCTTACTTTACACACTTTATTGTTGCATCACTGCTGCATTTATAGCTTTTTACTTCTGCTTTCTCTAGCTGTTTTATTTAAACTCAGATTTCAGGACAAGTGGTCATGCATTCAGTATCTGTAAAGCAAAACCCTTCACCCAGAAACGCTGTCTTTCATCTCTGCTCTCTGATGTTTAGTACATCATCAGTGCTGTTTGAGATGTTTCATGCTGTGTCAAAAGCTCCACCACGTACTATTAATTTTATTTAGCATGTACTAGCGAGCTTGTCAGGGCAGCTGGTCATGCGGTCCTGAAAATATATCAAAAGTTCATCCAGAAAGAAAGGCGACGTGACTGCTCTGCGAGCGCACGCTTGAAGTGCTTCAAACCCTTCTTCTTATGAGTGTCTAGAGAGTTTCGCGCTATAGCAGATTTCTACCAAAACGAGAAACTTTTTATTTTCCTCTGCTGTTACAGACCAATAGCTCCCTTCTCCACATGCTGGTGTTTTTGTCAGTGGGCACAGGCTGAGGTTAATGGAAATGTGGTTCCCCGAGTTGGACCTAAATATCCTTTGGCTGTTGGTGAATGAATTAGGTGTGGTGAGGAATTAACGTCTAATGACAAAGAGATCGAAACAGAAGATGGGGCAAAAGATGCATGAAAATGCTTTCAGGATGGTCTGTTGTTCTTTCTGATCAGTTGTTTGTTATAAGCTGTAGGATAAGGGTAATTTTTCTTTCCAATTCTCTATTGAATTCATCTTGGCATTTACCAGTCTTGGCAGTAGTTCACTGGGAATAGCTGCCCGAGTACGTAGGTATGTGTGTTTATTTTCTCCCTTCCTTTGGCAGAGGGAACTAGGAAGGCAGGGCTTCTGGCTGTGTCCCATTGCAGCAGAGACGATTCGAGTTTCTCTGGCAGCTGACTTGTGAAACGATGCGGCAGAAAGGACACGCACTTGTCGTTTAGCGTTATTTTAGGCTGTAGGCACTACGATGCCCTGCTTTTCAAGTGTGGTTTAACCTTGGGAAGTGACCTGTAAAAGAAGGTCACTGAGCGCTCCAGCGCCTGTTTGCCTCAGCCAGCGGGGTGCCCCGTCCTGTGGGGGCAAAGCCCACCAAAACCAGGCCCTTCGCTCTGCCTGTGCTGCAGACTTTGCCGCCTTCTGTCAGAAGGCAGCTTGACTGATAGGGCTGAATATATTTGACAGAGTGCCTAAACGATATAACCTTCTGGGCCATAAAATTTACATCAGCCACGGAGTAATGCTGCTATAAACACGGGGTGACACACGGCGCAGCTAGCGTGTTCGCACGGGAAGGTTGTGCGATACAACGGCTGAGTATGACCTTGCTTTAGGCAAGCTGCTTCGGGAGCAAGTGCTGAGAATTACTGCACGGCTCTTGTGATGGATGGCCTGCATCAGGGGAAGATGATATTAGCCTGCCAGCAGCTTCACTTGTAAAAGTCCAGAGATGAGGAGGTCGCTTGGTGAGGTGACAACAAGTAGGAATAGAGGAAGTCATTCCAGTTGTTTCCAGAAAAAAATATTGATAGCAATATAATAAAAATAAGATATATAAATATAGGCATAATGGTTATACACTATTTTATACAAATATGATATAATAACTTCAGTAGCCATAAGATAATGTGAACTCAATGGTGTGTGCTTTTGGTGTGTGTTATGCTTGTTTTGTCCTGTATACCAAGGCATATACTTGATTTTATATTAGTTCCCTGATGTTCATGCAAAACTTTTAAAATGTGAATAAACCCATGAAGATCATTGGGTATCTGCTGTATGGCCATGTGTACATGTTATTTTATAAGCACATTGGCTGTCTGCAGAAGGCTGGCAGTTCTACTTCATCTCCTCATCCACTCACAAAGGCACAATCAGAGGAAAGCAAACTGATAGATTTCTGAGTCAGAAGATGCTCCTCTGCTTGTGATGTTAATTTCTTTTCACATAAAATAATGGGTGATACACTTGTTTGCATTTTGGTTACCTTAAAGATTTTCTGCTAATCTATCACCATAAATAATTTTTGAATTTAAAAGGAAGCAAACATGTGGATTTATTTACCAGACAAAATATAGATGAAACTCTCAAATTCACAGAATCACAGAATAGTCTAGGTTGGAAGAGACCTCCAAGATCACCGAGTCCAACCTCTGACCTAACGCTAACAAATTCAGGGCACTTCTGCTTGCCTTACAGTAGTCAGTAAGTGAGTGGAAGTTTCATGTGCCACGGAGCTCCAGAATTTGTACTTTATAACACACAGTTACTTTTAATGACTTAGAGAACGGTTGCCAAAATGTCTTTTGAAATCACACTGTGGCCATATTTAAGAAAAAAAAAAACCTATTTTCTTTTGGTGTTTTTCCTTTTTTTTTTTTTTTTTTTTTTTTTTCCCTCAAATGAAGATTAACTGCTACCACATGGATTTCTTGCCTTGCTCCCTTTGTTTTATTTCAGATTTTGCTCCTTTATAATAAGCAAATTAACTCAATGCCATAATACAAATGTGGCATTAAGTAATAAGTAAATGTGGCCAAAGTAATAGAGGTTAATATATCAGACAGAACTGATAAATGGTCGTATATTTACCCAAATACAGTAGATTCTTAACCTTTTCACCAGAAAAAGGTTAAGGAATGTTAGGCTGAAATACTTCAGAGCTTCCATTTTTCCTTGTTACACTTAATGAGATCCAGAACATTTGGCTGTGTGTAAAGAGATCTGAATGGTATAACGTGAATTTCTGACTACGGTATATTTGACAACAAAGAGCGTATGTACACAAAGAACATAGAAAGTATGTGAAATGAACACCAAACATCTTGCATTATTTTTTTTCAGTTCAATGCATTACAAAATAATGTTTACTGTGAGAGAAAAGTGAGGCTTATGTCTTATTTTATCAAATCCATTCATTCCAGTTGAATCAATTCAGGCTTTAAAGACAATTTAAAATGATTTAGTGAATTTTACTTTCACTCAACAGCTTTTCCTCACTCCCTAATGTTTTTCTAGTCTACTGCTGTCCCAATAACTGACCTACATTTCCAGTGATGCAGCTTAAGCCTCCTTCTGCTTCTGCCCTAAAAAAGCTAATTCAAATAATTGACCTACTCCTCTCTACTGAATGCCTGTTAGATATTTGCAGGTATTTAACTTGTTGTGCTTTTTTTTTTTTTTTTTTCTTGGATGAGTATATGTCATAACTTACTTTTTTTTTCACTATTGTTCCTGTAACTCAACTTCAAAGTTTCTTAGTTTAAAAGTAAGTACAGTGATCTCTTTGCTAGTTTATAATAAATAAATAAATCAACCCCATATAATAGATTCCAAAAATCTTTACAATTACGTCTGTTCAGTTTGTTTTGTTTTACGTTAAAAAGGTGTCTTGTTTTCATGTAACGTTCATGACCACTTTTTCAGCAGAGACTTCGCAAGCTGTATGCTCTGAGCTATGCAAAGCTGCCTACCTTTGCTTCAGTAATATTTGTTTTGGTAATTTTGAGTAGGAAAATATCTCAGGATTGTAATGTAAAACAGGAGTCTTAGCTTGCAGTTTCATCTTTTGTAAAAACAATGTGGGAAAAGTAAGAATGCATTTGAACTTTTCCAAATTCACTTTTTAAAAACAAAACAACAACAACAAAAAACACCTTAATGTATGGTTGCAGATCTGTGTGCTTGGTAGTACGTAGAAGAAAATCACTGTGGATTTATAGAGCTGCAATGAAGTCATTTATACTGTGTCCCTGACACAACTAGATTAATAATATCTAGCATTCCTAAAAGCAGTTTATATACATGATTCAGTGATGGATACAAAAAGTAAGTCCTCATGCTTCACTCTCCTAACTGTTAAATGTCCTTCCAACCTAAATTTCTTCCTTGCTCTATTCAGTATAGATATGAAGTATAGATCATCCCATGGTCCTTAAAGTGGACTTTTGACATAGACAAAAACTGTTGTTATGACCTCAGTCTTCATTTCATGCAGTTCAACAAGTCCAGGATGTTTAAGTCTTCTTTAAAATCGTATTTTCTAGATGCTGAAAAAAACTCATTGCTTTCTTCTTGATTTTCATAGTCTGGTTCATATCCTTCCTGAAACATAGCACCTTACAGCGGACCAAGTCAAGTGGACAAAATCTGATGCCCTTCCAAAGCTGAATGGAAGGGTAGCTTTCTGTTTATTTATATATTTGTTTATTTATTTCTCCTTTTACATCAGCATGTTTTCATGGTGGCCCGCTAACAATTCTAGGTCACCTTATCATTTTCCGAGGACTCCCTGCTTTTTTACCTCTAGTTCATCAATTCTGTATTTAGCCAGTTACTGGTTCTAGATGAGTGTTGGGCTTTGTTCTTTCTCATACCGAAACAGTGATTTTTAGTAGCATTTTTGAATTTTTCAAATCAAATCTGAAATTTAGTCTTTTCCTCACATGTTCATGAAGTCACATGTTCAGGAAGACTTTTTGCCGTAATTCAGAAATTTAATAATAGCTTATCCTCATCATGGATTTTTTGCTTGAGAAGGATTTATAAACTGCTGTTAGCTGCTGAGCTGCGTTTTTGCAAATAGTTGATATAAAAAAAACTTAGAGGTTTCTCTCACAGATATGTAGTCACCTTAACCGAAATTTTGTATTTAAGTATTCTCATTTGCACATTCAGATTGCAAGAATGGCTATAATACGGAGTTCTTTAGCATGCAATAGCTATCTGAACAGTATCTTCTATTATCAGCACAACAGTTGGAAAGCAGCTGGAACATTCTTTCCAGTTTACTTCTTGGATTGTTAATAAATACGGTGTTAGAAAGACTTCCCATTATGCAGGTTTTAATAAAAGGAGGAATGCCGAAGTCCTAGGCTGTGCAGCTTCTGTTTTTCTTTAATTTCGGTGTAAGTGGTATGATTTAATTTTTATTTTAGTGCATATGTGAAAAGCTGAGTGAATAATGTCACGTCTACAGTAGGCTGAGAGTTTTGTAAGTGCATTACTTGCTTTTATTTATTCCATACCTTTTTCTTAATATATTTCAGAAGCAAATAAGCTTCTGTTCAGTTACATTCATCTGCATAAACATTCCAGCTATATAAAATGAAGCTTCACATGCCTTCACTTCCCTTTGGGGAACTGTTTCTCAAAGGCTTTCTAGCCTCAGCTATTACCATAAGCTTTTCAATCTCCTTTATCTGCAGTAAATGAGCCTTTTGCATTGATTATTTTTTTTTCTGATTGAAAAATGGGCATTATAATCACTCCTCGTAACAAATGTACGACAGAACTATTGATTTCTGAACCAGCGGCTATTACTGGTTGAACATAAAGAGGGCTTGGTAAATATATGCAACTGTGTGGGAAAACCTTGTGCTCACTCAGCAGCACAACCTGATGAATTCCCGATGAATTCCCTGATGAATTGTGGCTGTCTCGGGCTGCAGGGCTCTGAATGAAACTAACTTGTATTTCCATGCATGTGAAGGACAGCCCCACAAAAGGTTGGTCGATGGCTCCATAAATACTGTGTGAGATAGCACCGCTGACCTCATACCATCAGCTAAGCTTGTGTTACTGTGATGCAAGTGCAGGTCACACAGGTAATGCTTCCGTGACTACTTCTTCTCACCTGTGAACTCCCTTACAGGAGTTATTACGGGTGCTGGCTGTGAGTTAAGTCCAGGATTTACCTCTGCCATGCTTTGCAGGGACAGGTGTAACTGGAACATGAAGTGGGGTTAATAGCATATTGTAATGTGGTACCTGCAGAGATGATAGCACTCATTTAAATTTGAGGCTGGAAGCGATTCTTGGAGACCATTTAATTCATAAATTGGCATTGATGCAGGCTATATTATACCTAGAACAACCCTGAAAGAGGTTGCTGCTTGGATGATTAAAACCTTTGGTGAAGGAGGCTACAAGCTCCCTGTTGCCGCCTTTCATCATGGTTAGGAGTGGAACAGCTTTCCCTGTTCATTGCTTTCATTCTCTCTGTTGAAGCTTAGACTGTTTTGTGTTTATTTATTTATTTATTTATTTATTTATTTATTGTATATCATCGTCTGTTGGGTAGCATCCTTTTTATCGTGGCAGACGAAGATGGTTGTTTTAAATGTCTTTTGTCCCTCTTTTTTATTTTTATTTTTTTGGATCAGGCAAAACCAATTCCTTCAGTTCTCCTTCATAGTTTTGAATCTCTTCTCAATCTTCTTACCTCCTTGCACGTTTCTTGCAGACTTTCAGAAGTACAGTCTTGTATTTTGAATTCCTTGTAGTGCAGTCACCTCTTGCTTTATTCTATTTCGCAAGCAAATGAAGAAACTACAATACAAATGTGTAATGAATGTTGCCAACAAGCATTACACAGCAATACATTCCAGAGAGATGTTACTTTTTTTTTTTTTTAATGAACATGGATTTGAAAGATACCCATGTACATGGCATATTAAACTTAGATTTATTAACAGTTTGATTAATTTTGGAGAGAGAGGTTAAAGAGTTTTAATGGCACAGCCTAGGAATATATGATTCATAAATATCTTTAGTTACAGACCATGTAAAAATACGACTTGGCAAGCTAGTAATACCTATTGAACATTATTCTTTATTTTAAGCATTTCTGCGTGGGCATCCTATATGTGTACGTGCATGTGTGTATAAATATATTTAAATTCCATCTGGCTATTGGAGTTTAGGATGAGATATGCATCCTCCTGAGAAGATACTATACAGGTTGACTAATTAAGGAACTAAACTGGATTTGTTTTTTAAAAAATGTTTTTTGTCTTTTCTCCCAAAAGTGTAGTTCAGGGTGACTTCAAAGTTTCAAGAACTTACATTTTGTTCATAACATTGTTCTAAGTGAAATAGAGGAAGAAAAAAGAAGTTGACTATTTTCAAAACAGTACATCATTTGAAAGTCTGGTTTAAAGAAAAAACTATAAACTGGATGTTCAAAAGTAATCGTCGTTTGACCTGAACTAAGCTTTTTGTCCTTAAACCGCAAAACTAAAATCCACTGAAATCAGCTCAAAATCGAACAATTTGACTTGGCTGTGTAACCACAACAGTATTCTGCCAGCCCATTTCAGATTATAAACTGCAAGGCTGCATTTTGGAAACCTGAGACAAATTCAAGTGGTACCTACCTCTCCCTTACTTTTCTCTCTCTTCCCACCCTGTTATTCTCACAGAGTCCTGGCTCCCCACAGGATTTACTCTCTTTACCCATTATCTCTAGGGTTTTTCTGAGAGTGACGTTACCCCACAAGCGTGCCTTAGTTGTGCCAATAGTCCAGAACTGGAAAGACTGTGGCAGTAGAGGGCAGAAGTTGGATGTGATGCATAGAAGAAACAACAGGTAAAAGTTTAATATTCCTTAAAACATCTTAAGTAGCTGCAACCCCTAAAAGCAGCTTTGTAAGGACTCCATTAGGAATGGAATACAGGCTATAAATCAGCCTGAAAATGCCCTGTACTTCATGCTGCTGCAGTCTTTAAAGGAGATGTGGGGTGTGAGCAGCCAGTGGTTTAGCCTCAGAAGGTCCCTGTGAAGTGGAGAGAAAATCAGAGTGCCAAGCATGGGAAGAGTTATTTTTATGAGACAAGCTTATGAATAATGCAGGTGTTTAGACAATATTTAAATAGTGGATTTTCTTAACACAGGTAAGCATTGGATTCTTATTCACCTCACTAGACCAATATTTATTAATGAGTAATGAATACATTATGACCTGTAGACTACGTGTTACTGATGGTGTCTCATGGAATGGTCAGAAACGCCTTCCAGTAGTAGGTGTTTATTTTTGATTAGACTTGTGGCCTCTGTTGTCAGAACAAGAAGGGGGGTGGGTGGTAGTGGGTGCTGCAAAAATGTGTTTGAGTAAATAGTTCGTGTCCTGCAGTGCTCGTGATGCAAGTGCAGCCCTGGAAGGAAGGGAGATGGTCCTAAAACTGGCTTAGAAGGGTTATTTAGGCAGTGCTCTGTCTTAAACTATCTTGGTAACAGTTTATACCAGGCAGCTCTGTTCAGCACAATTCATTCCTTTGTTTTTTTGGGGTATAATTTCATGTAACTTTGTGTGTCCATATTGATTTAGGGTGCCAGACAAATTCTGCAATTTTATGCAGTCTGTTCTGTGTGAAAATTTCTTCCAGATTCTTTTTAATTTATTCTTTCCAATCCAGTTGTGAGTATCTGAGTCAGAAACAGTACACGACTATATTCTTTTTCTTCCATTATTTTTCCTGTATTCACCAAATCAAATCAGTCCCAAGTCACTCTGTGGGCCGGGCAGGATTGCTGTCATTTATCCTGACACCATTTCCAGAAGGGCTTATTTTATATTTGAGTCTATTGTTAGTTGAGAGTCTCCTGTTAGTCCCGCTTCTGAGCACTTCAGGCATTTGCTCGTTTGCCCAAAAGGTTATCAGTTACGAGTCTGTTGTCTCATTTGGCAGCCCGGTTTCCCAGATCTAGAAAGATAAGTGGTTTTGCCTTGGCTTGTGTCACGGCTAGATTTGGTAAGTGCCGGAGTACATTTTGCCATTACATGTGTGCAAACAGCCCCACTGAATTCCTGTAGGATACTGGCGTGCTAAGGGATTTTTAATGCTATAGTCAATCAGTAAAGTCTATTGGAAGTTTGTTTACTCAATTTTGTCCAATTATCCATTTTAATTGTGTTTAAATATCTTTAATGAGGAGCGATCTGTTAAACCATAAAGTTAGGTGGCAGGCATCTTTTGTTCACGCTCTCACAAGTATGCGTATTAAAATAAGTTACTCGGGTCTATTGGGAAAAAGTCCAAATCGTAATGTTTTGACAATTATGTCACCTCTGGTAGTACTTACTCTGCTCAGATGACGATAGTACCCATTAAAATGAGAGCACAGCGCCCGTGAAAAGAAAATATTCTCTACCATTTACTGTTTTGAATGAAGAACAGAGTAATAAAAATTATACTGAAATTTGGTCTCTTTTTAATTGCCGTGCAGTGCACAGCAATTGATAGCTAAAGTGCTAATTATTTTTAATGTAATTACATTTAATTATCATAATTGCTACTCTACCTCCCTATCCTAATAGACAGGCGTTAAGGGCCTTATTCGCAGAGCTGTTATATTCCCATCACACAGGGAAGAAATGAATAGGGAACGTACCACGGTTCCTGAAACAAACTGTTCCGGTGGCTGTGGCTCTGGGGGGCTGCAATTTGCCATAGATGTCCGTCGTAGTGTGAATGGAGGTGGCTTTTCAAAACTCTGCCCACGGCTTTTCAGCTTGGCTTGTGTAAATGGAAAGCCAGAAACTGGGAGCAGGCGGCAGATCTTCCCCTTCCTAGTCCAAAATTTTATCCAGAAAAGTATCTCTCCAGCATTTCAAGCAAGAATCAGCAATTACACCTCTGATTGCAATTACAGCAGTGGTTATGCTCGCTGCGAGCTGTGCTCATTGATTTGTAACATTAACAAAAAATTTTGTTAAATCAGTATCACGCAGTATGCAGTTTAAGAGTCACTGCTCAGTATTTGTGGTGTGAACCAGATATTTCGTGTTTTACTGTAAGACCCATGCACGATGTATATCAACGATACTCCTATCCCACATTGCAAATAATTTATAAAGGCAAATAGATCTTCTTAACAAGCACTAACAACTAAATATTCAAAAGCAGTCACTAGAGTTTTGCTTGCCTTGCTTGAGACGTAACTAACCGAATGTTTTCCTCCCGTATTGTTAAAGCTAATAGAAGGCCACAGTGCTGGATGTGCCTGAAATTTAGCCCTCGGTCATCATTTGCAGTCCTTAGGTTGGAACTGCTTTGATCTTCATGACAGCTAAATAATAGGAACAGTATTCTTTAGAGGGGATCAAGATCTATTATGGAAAGACTGAAAACTGTAAAATCAAGTGGATACAGGCATGGATAACCTTGTTTGAAAATACAACTTTAACACTTCAAAAAAAAAAATAAAAATAAATCCAAACAACAACAACAAAATGTGTATAGCTGGATGATAAAAGGCCATCTATTGTGCTGTAGCAAGGCAGCATATATACGTCTCCCTTTCTGGTCTGGCCAGAGCTGGTGCTTGTGCTTCATTGTGCTTCTGGTGTAGCTGACACGCAGGGAAGTATTGCATGGCTGGTTGGTTTCTGACCAGACAGCAACACCAGGGTTGATGATGTCTACAAAATGCTTTCTATGTATTTGATAGGCTATTTTAATTTATTGTGGGTTGTGGTGAGTACTGGAGCTTCTTACTTGCTGAAATGTCTCCCAGGCTGTTCCCTACATCTCTTGTAGAACTCCTTCCTCTACCCTTCAATAGCAGTACTGGGAGTACCCGATTGGCAGGATTTGGATACTCCATGTAGAGTACCAGAATTATCGGTGACAATCTGAAGCATTTTTTCTTCAACAACTAGTTCCAAAGCAGGAAAGATGGATTCATTTATTTCTTTTTCCAATGGGTAAGGTGTGCTGACCTTTAGGAGAGACAGCGAGACTGAAAGAGGCAGCAACTGGTTAATTGTGCCTGGCAGTGCATGCGTTAGTCTGCATTTGTCAGATGCTTTCCTAAGTTACTTGATGTTATGAAACTCTTTCAAAATCCCTGCATAGACAGTACTGGCAAAAAGCTGCTAATGTTTGCATTTCTGTTGATCTGTACTTATTGATTTTTCAGATATACAATCGAGCTGTCCATTATATTAAAAGCTAAAAGTAAAACATTTATAAGCACAGCCATTCTAATTGCTTTTGCATCAGAGGAAAATCTGCTAGTTCTCCCTGCAGCCGCAGAGCAGGCTGTGCTTGAAGCACCATCACTGGATGATGTTTTCATATAGGTCTTTTGTTCATCCCACTTCCCTGAGTCAACTTTTCTCTTTCACCCCTTTGTCAGCATTTTCCCAAGAGTGACTACTGCAATGAATTCTGATGGGAAGACATATTATGTAGTGAAGCTTGATCCATGTTTTCCTCTTTTTTTTTTTTCTTTTTTCTTTTTTCTTTCTTTTCCTTTTTTTTTTTTTTTTGTAATTAGCTTGGCAATGTTTTGGCTCGAAGGTGTTTGTGTGATGTCTGCAACTTTGTCTTTGGTTCTGAATTTTGATTTAGTGGGAACAATGATTAAAACAGCACAGCTGGGTCTAGAAAGAGGATCTTGGTTTATTACAAAGTCAGTATGTGTCTTTTAAATTAACATTTATTATAAATTAAGATTTTAAATAAGGAACAAGATTCTCCATTGAGCATCATAAAGCAAAAACAAAAACAAAAACACTTTTATTGAGATATGCTTGGTTTTGCAGAGGGTTCATCAAAACCATTTGCAGAATCTCAACATTTCCAGGTTGCTATTCTAGGAATAGTGCCATTGCAAAGGAGAAGAATTACAATTCAGTTTGGCTGAAAGTGACATGGTTTTTACCCATCAGCATCTGATTAGTGTTTACAATTCAAATGATATGTTTATAGATATTTCTAAAAAGGTTTACATTATATTTGATCAATGCATATTTGCAACAAAGTATCATCTTTTTTTGTTGTTGTAATTTTCATGAATATATATTTGGTGAAGGAATTTCAACAACCATCAGCAAAACGTGAGGAAGATTTCTGACTCACCACTGCACTTCTCACTGTCCAATCTAAAGATTTCACCACATGAAATCCTGCTGTTATATTTGAAGTATTATTATATTTGCCCAACTTTCCTTGCTTATGTCATTTTATATTTTTCTCCTTTACTCTTTGCTTATATGTCAACCTTGTGCAGTACTTATCAATCATTATTGTTCCTTAGTGTTTTGTTTTTTGTTTTTTTTTTTTTACATCATATCGCAATACCTTTTTTCTTACATTCATTACTTCTTTCATAACACCTCTCTCAAAGCACTATTAGCCTTACCAGTTGCACCATGAAAAGTATAATCCACTTCAGCATTTTCTTTCACAAAAGATTAATGATTACTTCCTTTTGGTCAAAAACTCAGCTTTAAAACCAGAGCACCAAATACTATATAATGTGGACATGGCCGGTTTGCAGTGCAGTACGTGCCATTCTGTACTAGTTTGTGTGGAGGTGATATGCTTAGCAGAGTACGGGGTGGATATCGTTTCTGGGTTCATAATTGTGTTTACAGTATTTTTAGTGAACTTCAAAACTGTTCAGACTGAGTAGGTTCAGTATCAAAATCTAATTTATGGTTTTATGCACAAATGGCATATTACAATAATAATTTACATTCTTCAGTATAGGCACTGTGAGATTATGCATCTCCTTTGTAAAAGAATAATTGCTCTATATTGGATACCTGTAGCTATAATTACTCTCCATTGCTTTGTATTTATCTGTCATTGTTACATAAAAGTAATTCCCAAAGTCTCCAAACCAGGGTATTTTTAGGAACCTGATTTTATTTTACTAGGATGCATTTTTCATGATAAAATCCTTATAGGCTGACTATATTTCTTGTACAGTCTTGTAATTGCTAAAGGGGAAAGAACTGAGTACAATGTGAAAACAAGGCAGTGAAACCACAGGGACTGAGAGTGGGAACAGGATATCATGGAAAAAATGGTGTGAATAAATGAAAAAGGAATGAGATCACAGGAAATACTGCCTTTTTCAAGGAAATGAATTTGGAGATGCAAAACAACACCCCAAAAGTAGGACACTAGGTACAGATATGCCAATGGGTGTTTCAGTGTTTGTTCCTTGAGGTGTTACACCAGTGTTATAAATGTTAATGCTTAGTTTCTTCTTAGTGTCCTCACAATTCAAAAATGTAAAATACACAAGCCTCTGTTTCTGATTACAGCATAACAGTGAATTCTCTCCTCAGTGAGTTGTATGAACACAGATACCAAATTATATTTGTGCAAATACAGGAGAACTGCTGCATCTGTCAGCAGTTACAGATGTTTCATCTCAAAAAGGTAGGGTATAGGACTCCTTATAGGCGGTATCTGAGCTATGATACTCCAAAAGCTGGTTTTGCCTCGACCAAAGGAAAACCTGTAAAAGGAAAAAGAAGAAAAAGTCAGAACTGGGGGAGAGGCTGGTAACAAGTTTCTCAACACTGTGGGGTTTATTTTCTGAGCATTCAGTTGTTATTGGAGGTGGATATGAGTTTCTATTCAGGAGAGCTTAGCAGTCCTGAAGAGGTGATTCTGCACAGTTCTTTGGTTGAAATTGGAAAGATTTTTTTATCTGAGTTAATCTCTGTGCATTTTTTCCCTGCACAAGTAGGATCATGAGTAAGAGAGCAGTAGATTAGCTGGGAGAGGGCAGTGTTTAGCTTTTTGGTTTAGGTTGATGCACACAAAGCAGCACAGATGCCTGGCCAGACTGCCATGGATGCTGCAGCCGTGTTAGTGCAGGGCTCTGCCCTGAACATCTGCATCCTCTCACCCTGAGGGCTGCACTGCAAAATGCAAGTACAGGCAAAACGCCCTGACGGAGGACAGGACACCTCTCCGGCATCTCACCATGTCCGGTCTCTGCTTTTGCAGCATGCTGTAATGTCTTGGGCAGCCCCCACGGTGGCTCAGAAATGTCTGTGCGGCAGAGGAATAGCGTGGCCCAGGCACCGCAGAGGAGGACAGTGACATGCCAGTAACTAATTCACCTGTATGCAATATAGGGACAAACTCAAAGGATGGGTATGTTTGCAAACTCCTGAGACACGTTAGTGTATCTGTACAATGAAACAGTGAAAACAGTCTTTCAGTTTTTGCCTCAAGCTTTACCATTACGTAAAAAATGCCAATGCAAGAGGTTATTACACCTGAAATAAGGCAACATGGGACGTGTCTTTAGCATTCCTTGTTCAGCTTGTTGCACCGTGCTGTTTATATTGCACTTTGTTTTAATTAAATTAACTTTTCGTTGAAATGAGCTCTCCACATTCTAATGAGCACTCCCCAATTCACATTTTTTTGAGTGCCAGATTTAACATTTGGTCAAAAAGAAACTAGCAGATAAAAAGATAAAAGGCTAAGGTTTTAATAGAAGATTAGGCCTCCCTAAGTCTCTGGGAATAATTAGAGAGCTAGTTGACCTATGAATATTTATAAATGTGTTAATTAAAGGATATGTGAGTGAATCCACCTTGCTGTGTCACATACCCATTAACCCTAGCAACTCCCAGATGTTCATCATGTCTGTGTTGAGGACAACCTGCAATTCAGCTGTATTTTACCAGTTTGAGGAGGTCTTCCCAAGGTGATGTTTAAATCAGTGTACTGCAGAAGTAAGTAGCGCAGACTCAAGAATGACTCCCTGCCAAAGAGCTGGGTGTATAGCTTCAGTGTTCCTGCAGGTGTGATGCTATGATGCTGACCATTCCTTGAAGAGACAGAGGACTCTTCAAAATTTTATTTTTCAGTTACTTTATTTTTTGGATTTGATTCAGTAGCTTTGTATCCATTCTTAAAAAAATGTCTAACTAAGGATAAGTGGATATTAATATGGGAGAGATTTATTGTGTGTGTTTTGTTATTATTAACAACAACAAAAACACCACTGAGATATTGTGCAGTGTTTTTCTGAAATTTCCCTATTAATAACATTTATGCATCTTAGTGAATTAATATACTTCTCAGCAATGTAGCTCTTAGTTTGGTAGGCTAAGGAATTGTCTTCAGATTTGCAGGAGCAGTTCCCTGCTAAAGATGTGTGAACAAGAACCATTTCTCACTGTGCTGGCAGTGTTTGTAAACCCACTTTCATCTGGTCTTGAGCTGTCAAAGCTTTTTGCCCAAAACAGTTCTTTAAAGTAAGACCAGACCTCAATATTATCTAGTTGTATGTTTACAAACGGTGACTTTAACCAATAAAGGTGAGTGATGTCAATTCAAACATGAAAGTATAGTGTCTTTCTCTGAATCTATTTTCAAAAGAGCTTCTTCCTATCTGGAAGAAGATAATTAGCTGCTGCTGCTCCTCAAGAAAGTCTGAGCTACAGGTACCCTTAGTGAACGTTGACCAGTTGCACTCTGCTGCTCTGCAGGGCATTATATGGCACAGAGTTGCCCTTGTATAGAACCAATTTGTGGATGTTTAATTATAGTAAAAATTGTGTTTTGCTAGCACAAATCTCTTTGAGTTGAATCCAGTGTGCACTTGAGGACTTCGAGGGTTAAGGAAACCTCTCTGGTTGGTCTCTGCAGTGCATCCACTGTTGAAGTGCACGGCCTTACACTGGTCTGAATCTTCCCAGCTTCTCTTCTGGCTGTTGGAACCTTTTTTTGGTCCTGCCCTTATTTTCTCCAATTATTTGAAGAGCTTTTTAGTATCTGTTGTTTGTTCCCTCTGAAAGTCTCTCCGTATTTAAGTCACCACTGAATGTCATTTGTGGTAAATAAATAGATAGAGCTCATTAGGACTCTGAACATAAAACATCTTTTCTAGTCTTCGGATGGGTTTTGTGGCTTGTCTTCTGCCCTCTCCCTAGCTTTTCAGTCATCTTTTGAAATGTACATCTCAGTGTAGGTGAAGGCCTTGTCTGCCTGGCTCTCCAAGGGCTGCCTTAGACCTCCCTTGTGGCATCTTCCCAAGAGGAGCACCTGTTGGCTCTGACCCTTAGGCTTATTTTAGGGTCAGTGTTTTCCAGGGTGCAGTCTGCTCCTCTAGACATATATCCCACATTTCTGCCAAAGGGCAGCTGGGGGAACAGTAGTTGAAGAAAAGGAGACTGGGGAAAGAAAGAGTTTTCAAAAGCTCTCGACAAAATTGCTTTTCTGTACGATGATGTAAAAGTGCTTGTGGTATTTGGGGCATTGCTGCTAGCTTTAATCTGCTCCGGGAAGAGGCTGGTGATGTGTTCTCTGAATGGCGACACCTGTTCTGTATGACTGGGTGAAAGTAGAGTGTGGCACGTCCTTCCCTGTTGCACAAGTGATTCTGAATAAAAAAAAAATAATCACATCATCTTGCATATTACCAGTGGAAACCCTCGTTGCTTTCTGTGTGCACAAAATCTGTGTGTTTTGGATCGTCTAAACAGCGCACGGCTGACCTTGAGTTGGCGGCATGAAAAAATAACACTGAGTGTTGCCTCTCAAGAAGTGGGGATTTGGCTGCAACGTGCTGGCAGCTGTGCTGACTCCAAACGCACCGGCTGCCCAGCGGGCGCAGGGCAGGTCGAGGCAGCTGCCAGATGCTCGGCAGGGCCTAGAGGGCTACCAGGGGCTTCTTCCAGAAATATCTGCCAGTACCGGTGGCCTTCACACACCAACTGGGCAGGGCTGAAGACGAAATTGCGTTTATTAAGCGACCTCATTTCTGCTTTGCCAGCTTTGTGGGACTCCTGTGTGACTACCAAGTGATGGAGGGTGGTGGTCTCCACCAAGGTGGAGACGCGCAGAGGCTCTTTGGCCGAGGAGGCTCTTTGCTGTCAGTTCGTAGTTCTCACAGGTAAATTCTGTTTTCTTTCTGGGCTGTGGCATTTCCCAGCTTCTCTGACTTCCAGCCTGGAAGTAGGAGAGCTGGTGGCAGCGTGCTTTGTCCCAGCACTCTGTTTCCTATGGCAGGAGGACACATCAGAAGCCCTCTGCATAAAGACAGGAGGCTGTTTGCACAGAAGGGAGTTGAAGCAAGCTGTCTGTCCTTTGTGTGTCTTAATGCAAAACGATAGGCAACCCTTCCAGCAGTAGCATAAATAACATTCCTCCCCCCCCCTAATATTTTCCTTAAAATAACATTTCTCAATTTTTGACATTTTTAGCGTTATTCTTGGCATTCTGTAACTTGTACCAAAAAGAAAATAAAAATGATGCAATTCACACAAGTTAAGCTGGGGAGACTTACTTAAATTAAAGTTGCTTTATTAAACTACCCTTCATTCATTGTTCACTGAGGTTGTATTCCCTAACCAGACATTGTAAGATTCAGTTAAAGACAATCTTGAAGCAATAAAGACTTGTTTCGTCAAAGGAAAAAAAAACTTACTAGTACTTAAATTTTATTAGGTTTTATTAAAATAAAATATAGTTGGATCTCTTTTGGTGAACTATCTACATATTTGCAACCTAGGACTCTACCTTTAGAGTTAGTCTGATGAAAAAAAAAATCATAGCTGTTTTGCTTAAAGGGCATAAACAATTTAAAAGGAAAGAAATGTTTAAATGTCAGAGTAATTATCCCACTGTGGTCATGCTCACAAAGGAAAATGATCTTCTGCAATTCAAAAGACCAAGCTTTAATTTTCATACAAAGATTTCTTTCCATAAAACTTACCCTGCAATGAACAGTATTGCTAGCATTAACAAATCCTAATAGAAGTATATGAAAAATAAGAGTTTTAAGCATGTCTGGTTGTATACACTTTGCTATTTCCTTCTCTTATGTTTATTTGAAGCTTTTGAATGTTTCAGAGTTTGGTCTTTTTAAACTTACACCTTTGTGGTCGGGTGGATATGGTGTGAAAATTCATTTAAAAATAATTATCTTTATTTATGTTTTAAAAATTGCATTTTCGCTATGTCTCCGTATCCGTGGAAGTAAAAAGTATTATTAGTGTGCTGCTTGCAAAAAATGACTTTGTCTTAAAAATAAAGAGAGAGAATGAAAACATTTTTTATTGTGTACATACATATATATAGCATATGTAATAATGGTAGAGTACTGAGAACTGCTGCAATCAGAAAATATATTTATTTTGTGGATCATAGTCTATACTCTGCTTTTTACACTTCAGAGCATAAATACCATGATGCTAAACTTAATTCCGATGGAAGCAATTGAAATTTGTTTCAGAAAAATCAGGTAAGATACCTTTTTATCTTTTCTCTCATGATCTGGTAAAGAATAAACATCTCAAGCTGAGAGAAATTCACAAAAGGCAAATTAGCAGTAATAGTAGGTAATAATAACACTTAGTTCTGGCCATATACATTCCTTATATTTTAAATGTTTTTGTTTTTGTTTTGTTCTGTCATTATCATCAGCACTAAACACAATTTAACGAAATAGGCTTCTTGGGGGAAAAAAGTGTTTATATTTGTTTATTTTAATTATATTTTTGGAAGAACGGAATTGCAAACTGAGCTGGGGTTTTATATAGTAATAACATTAGAAAACTAAATAATAAAATCAAAATATAATGAGCTGTGCTGCTTGTTAGGTGCAACACCTTTTTGAAAGTTGCTTCAGGAGGTCATTTCTCAAAAGGATTCAACAGCCCTTCACACTTAGAGATGCCAAGCTGTGTTCTTGGTCCTATAGGAACATTGTGATATCAGTCTGTAAAATAAGAAAGGGTTTCTTCTGTCCATTCCTGAAACCCACTCAAGAAAGAGACAGGGGTTCTGTCATAATTTTTTTTTTTTAAATAAAAATCTAGAGGGAAATCATCAGTAAAATTTTATTTCATCACCCATATGCCAGCACTCTAAGGCAAGTAGGTACTTTGTCTTTTGTACCCATTTTTAGATAGACAACTCCCACATTTGTCCAGGGGGTTTACAGGAACTGGCAATCTACATATTGAAAAGTGGACTTAGTTAAGCAACCTGTATCCTATGGGAGATGAAAAATGATCAAATTCTGATTTTAGCTTCTAGTAGCTTGGAATGAGGAGACCTGGCGGCTTGTCACTGAGTCACTCCTTAGTGCCATGTCTTGAAACATCTTCATCCCTTCCAGATCTTTAAAAAAGTTAGTTCAAAGCAGAAGACTAGAACTAAAATAAAATAAAATAAAATAAAATAAAAAGTTGGAAGTAAAGCGGATGGACTCCACAAAGCAAAATCATTTCTAAAACTGTAGCACCATGTCTCATCCCCTGCTCATTCTGCTTCTGCTGATTGATTGCTGTTGCTCACCTGAGTTCATGGCAGTGCCATTTTAAAGTTTGCTCTAAGCACATCTTTCTACTTGTGCCATCCATACACTTAAAAATTTATATGTGAAAAGTTTGGTTCCTCAGTTACTCCAGTATTTAATATGTAACAACCTAATCAGATCAAGAATTTTGCACAAAAATCATAAATGGTAGGAAGGGGTGGGGAACACTTCAGGATGTAGTCAGTGACCTGAGACCTAGATTGATGATTGCTGGCTTGCTGATGTGATAATGGGGAGTAATTATTCCAGTGAATTGAAGCTGAAAGTCAATATGTATATTCATTAATTCAGAATAAGCTTCCTCATTGTTTCCTATTTCGAGAATGAAACCCTATAGTCTTCCCACATCACTTTGTCAAAATAATAGCAACAACATTTTTGAGAATATCTCTCAGAATTACCATTATTTTACTAAGATTAACTTTAGCTATCCCAGCAGAAGGGACTTTTCTAAAGTAATTTTTTCTACGTTTATTTGTGACAAATTCTTGTTCAACTTCATAGTTAATGAGATATCATTAAGGACTCCAAAATCAAGGTTGTGCCTTCAGCTCAGATGTAAGTCAAATGTGCTTATGAGAAATTGGAAGAAATGTGTTTTCTCACTAGAATTAAGCTGTTTATGTTAAAGGTGTACAGACTGAATTGTCATTTACATTTAATGATGAAATAGAATATTTCCAATGCATTTAATGTTACCAAGCAGTTTAGAAGCTGAAATATTAAATAGATCTCTAAAAGTTGGTGTCTGTCTAAAAGGCTGTTCCAATTACCTTAAATTTTGCAAGAGAGATGGATGCTATTTCTCTAAATTAAACCAATAGCCAGGGCTGTTCTATAATTTTTTAAGACAATTTTATTATTATTTTATGGAAAAAAAATGTATCCACTGGACGGTGAATTTCTTCTATACTGTAAATTTGCTCTTCCTCTGTCTATCCCTGGTATTAGATTAAATTTTGTTAATCTCCCATCGGGATAAGTAGCGTCAGGTGGGTAGAATTGAGGACAAGCACCTGCTTTCAGCATTTCCCATCACCCTGATAATAACATGGATTTCTCCGCTGGCCACAAGCTGAGCTGCACCTTGGTTTAATAAATGGGTAAATGAAACGGCTGCAATTGCAAACATGCACAGAATCAATGTGGTGACTCAAAAGTAGTGCATTGCCAGCCTAATGAATCCAACAGTTAATTTTAGGCCTGTTTTGGTACCACCTGCTCCCAGCCTTTCCCTCTCCTTCCCTTGCACAAGGTGGGAATGCCGAAGGGGGTTGCTGGAGCATGCTGGGCAATGAGCAGTATGTTTGAGACAATAGCTTTGCATGTATTTGCGCTTTCTTTTTACTGGTTTGTTTTTGTTTGTTTGTTTGTTTAAAAGGGGAAAAAAAAGTTCAAAACTCTTTCCCGGTGAAGGCATTTAAAATGTAGAGCAAAAGGATGCATTGGGCTGCTGCTTTACAGCAGTGTTGGCTGCGCTTTTCACGTCTCTTACTGGCACTAAGTGCTGATACTGCAGCTGGAATTCATGAACTTGAAGCTCTCCCCCAGCTGTAAATCAAACACGTGAAATATTTCTTGTCTTCTGTCAAAAGTAACAAAGTAGCTTTAAAATTCTGTGGGCTTTTTTTTGTTTTTTTTTTTTGTCCTGAACATTGCTGCTGAGAAAGTGAAATTGTCTTCTGTCTGGATAACTAGTATTATCTTACTGATAAATACAAAAAACAGAAACACAGAAATAACTTATATAGAGGAGTGGGAAAATATTAGGTGGAGACTTTACAACTACATTTTGAAATGCTTTTTGTAGTTCAACCTTTTTTTTTTATAAAAAAAAGAATTTCTTCATTCACCAAAAAAAGCCATTTTCAGGAAACATACCTTTTTCTGTTAGTGAGATTTGCAAGAGTCATCTCAAAGTGTCAGCGATATTAGAGAAACATTTTATTGGGTATTTATTAGATGAAGCTCAGAATATTAAAACTTTCCCCATGAGAATATCTGTTTCGAGGTCTAGCTATGTGGGTGAGAAAGTTGGTAGATGAGGAGTAATTAAAAATTTGTCAGCTTTGTTTTATTCACTTACGTAATCATTTTTACTTAAAACAAGTATTAAGAGTCTCAGGGCAGAAAGCAGCAGCCGTCGCTTCCTCTGGAGATGAAAAATGTGTCTTTGCTGCTCTGAGACAGACAAATTTCCTCCAGCAATTTCTCAACCTATAGACCATTAGACATTACGTGGTGGTCCACAAAGCTATCAGAAAGAAAGAAACTAATAATAATTTGGTGATGAAAATTAAGATTGAACTATTGCTTCTTCTGCGAGCAAGGAAATAACAACAGTGGTGGAGAGTCAAAGTGTCACTTAATATGTTTTACATTTCTTGTGACATTACTAGTGGTCTGTCATTTTTTTTTTAGCTGTTACTATTTTTAATGTTTATGTGACCTGCTGAGATGTGAGTAGGTTGAGAAAGACTTTTCTGCCTCATCGTATCAACAGTTGCATTACAATACGGGTCCTTAACATTCAGGTCCTACCTGGCTTGGCCGTGCATGCTATGTGTCGTGTGGTTAGCATGGTCTGTTTTAGTCCTGGGAGCAAGGAGAGTACAGGGTGAGGAGAGGTGGGGAACATTTCTGCACGCTGTGTTTTCTGGAGAAGAGGATTTCATCTGTTTCATGTCTCTGACAGTCTGCTGGGCTGAAAAGACAGATGGAGAGGAGCGTACCCTGCACGGTATTTGTGCATACAAATCAAAACGCTCTTGTACCTTCTTCCTGTCTCTGCTGCCTTTTAAATGGAAACTAACCATCTCAGGAAAGGACCTGTAAGGAAAGCAGAGATTAGAAAATCTGGAGGTTTCTTTATCCAAAGAGTTTCAGCTCCCTGAATCCTGTCTTCCTTCCTGTCCCCCGTCCCCCCCTGTATTTGGGATGGCTACCATGTGTTTGTGCAGGTGGGACACATCTGCAAGACTTTATGTTAACCTGTGCTTACTGCTACAGTGGTATCACTACCATGTATTTCCAGATACCTCAGCTTTAAAAAGAGTTATATGGAGTATATATGATATGATTGAATGTCCCTGCAGATCTCTCTTACATGGAATTTGTGTGATGTTCAATAGGAAGGTGTGTATTGGGATGGCAGTGACATTTTAACTTTTCTTGTGCAGCTTCTATTCTATAAATGCTGAGGTGAGGGTTTGTTTGTCAGAAGAAAATAGGGAGCTGATTGCTGAGACAAGCTTAAATTTGTGAAATGTGGAAGGCAGGGAGCAGATTGCATATCAAACAATATTTTCTCTGTCAGTGGAAAATAGTAACAGAAGGATTTTCAGTTGGAGAAAATCATATGAGTAATATAAGTAGGATCTAAAATTGTCTGCTATTTAAAACAGAAAGAAAATTGCAAATGCATTTGGCAGAGTCCTCACTAGTGGCATTATTTCACTAAAGAAGGACCAAACAGGCAGATGGATAATGTTATATATCAGCTACTAAACACACCACTTTTTTGCTCTACGTCTCTACTTTATATTTCAGAAAAAAACTTTATCTTTTAAAAACTAGTTTAATAAGATTCGGCAGATGTGTCGGCATCCTCCATGTAAATGGTGTGTACATTAACAGAAGCTTTAGCTACGAAGTTCTTGAAATGGTAAATACTGACATAATACGGCTAATGATGTGATTCATTCCAACTATTCCTTTTTGAAGCCCAGCTTCCCATTTTGGGATAGGTTGATCTAAATACTATTTTGCAGCTACCTGTGCTGTTAAAAGCAGTGGCAACTTCACTACATGCAGTATGTTTAATTAGAAAATGTCTTGAGCCGCTCTCTGATTCCACTGTGCTCAGGAACCTTTCCAATTCACAAGCAGGGACTGAAAGGTCTGTTTTCCATGGCCACTCTTCTGAATTATGGCTGGAGATTTTTAAACACTAACAAATAACACAGACAAAGTGTTTTTACCAGTGGATACAAGCAGAACAAGACAAGGCTCACACTGGAATGGGAATTCTTCTGCTCAGGAGCAGCCTGGGCAGCACGTTGTCGTCATGCCCTTAGGTGATACCCTACTCCAGTTCATACCAGAAAAGGATTTCATGTGTGAACGTACTGATGGGACATCAGGAAAATGTCGTTGATTGAGGAACTGTAACAACTCTCTTATTTTTGGGTGCCCGTCTTGCAATGGACAACAGCTTGGAAAATCAGTACTCGAATACTCTCAGTTCCCCTTGGCTTAGTATGATTGAGGTTTAATTGTTACAGGAATGTCATCTCTCCAGTTTCTGAAGCTTAAAAGTCTTCAGCTTATATGAGGTATACGTGCTTGTATGTGCTACTGAATCATAAATCAAAAATCACAAGTATAACTTCCTAAAACTAAGGGGGGGGGCTTAATATGACTTAGAAGAATTAAAAAAATATTTGTGAAAACAGTATATAGATCACATTACATGAACAACTTGTAAGCTACTTCTGTTTTAAATTGGTGCAAAATCCTGTTTTAAAAAAATGCTTGCAGTATTGCTTTTATAATCCCCTAAACAGTTATTTTTATTTTATAGTTTAAGATCCATACTCAGCTTTTAGCCTATTAAGCATTATGTGCTATCAAAGTATCAATTTTTATGCCAAGTAGATGGTGACAGCAGGGAGGCAACACACCAGGCATGTTATCATCTACTACTAAACTGCAAGACAGAAAGATGGAAAGGCAGCTTTTGGGCATCTGGGTCGTGGCAATTTAAATTATCCATAGAAATGCTTTCACTAGAAAGATTTTCTTTCCTTACATGACTTTAAATAGAGAAGTTATTTCTGTATAATACTGTAACATTTGCATCAAAGGGTTTAATATTTAATAAATCATTTTGTAGAATTATGTAAGAGAAGCATCATATCGGCAGAGCACTGGTACACATTTCAAAAAGAAAAAAGTAAGGGAAACCTCTTAAAAATCTGCAGAATCTTCTGCCATAAAGTGCCATACCTTAAAATAACTCCTGCTCATTTTGTTTTATTAATTTGAGAGAGATTAAAAGAGAATTGTTTTCATGTAAAGACAGAAAGCCAGCTAATGTTTCCTTCCTCTTTCTATTCTCCTGTACATTTTATTTGTTCATATTGTTTGTTATAAGAGAAATGGAAACTTACCATGGAAACCATCCAGTGCATCAGCTTATGTAGAGGAAGTAGAGGTAAATAGGACTAATTTAATTCTAATACACATAGATTTAGTGAAATAAGGGAAAACTCTCCTGAAATTCCATTTTTAGCTGGCAATGGATATCGCTTTAAATTCCATCCTGTTTTTTTAAATATTACCAAAAATGCCTGACAGCGTTACCTGTAATATTTTGAAAAATGTATTGAAGAACTCGAGACACCGCTGTAAACCCAAATGCCTTCCAGAGCTGCAGTCTGAGCCAATGTCTCTCATGCATTTAGATCTTGTCTCAGATACCTCTGGTGACAATTGCAACCAGCTTTCCAGCTCACCACAGAAAGGTCTGTCATTTACCTGCCTTGCCAGCTGAGATGCATTCTGCTCTTTCAGTGACAGGTGTCTTGTCCCACAGGGCAGGTTCAGGCAGTTTCAGATCATCGAATCCCGCCTCCACTCAGGTGGTCTAGCTGGGCTCTGGCAGCAATTGCACATTTATTCTTTGTTAACCATGGGGGTGTAGGCAGCAGCCCAGTGATGGTCCTCAGCTCATTCTGGGCAGTGGGCACGGCATGCCTTGCTTTCAGGCTGGATCACTTCTTCACCCCGCAAGAAAATTTTCACCCTTTAGAAATCACACTTTGTCACCTGCAAGTGGGGCACTCCAGAAAGCATATGGCCTAAGAGCTAGCTGTCAGCTATATTGTTTCTTTGTCTTTCACTCTTTCTTCTCCAGGTTAAATGTAGTATGTAGTAGTTCCCTTCCACCTGAGAAGAGCCTGGCTCTGCTGCTCCTTGCCTGCCCAGCAGAGCTGGCTTGAGACGTTGGTGGAGTGGGCAGATATCCACGAGAGCAGCTGGTGGGTACCTTCAGGTTTCTTGCTCTGCTTCTGAATGAGGACATGGTACTGGCCCTTCCCCACCCCAGAGTTTTCTTGCTCTCCATAGAGGAAAGTCCGGGTTGGAGAGGAGGCAACCACTGGTCTTGATCACAGTACCTAAGTGCATCATAGTTCAAAGCCGAAAGCCCCTTGTGCAGGTGCTTCTCCACCTTGTCTTTCTGAACCAACCCCTCTGTCCTTACCACCAGGCCCTGGCCCTCATCCATCACTCGTCATTTGGTGCTTCTCCATAGTCCCAGGAGGTTCAAGCTGGGGAGCAGGAGAGGACATGAGTCCTGAGAGGAGGACAGCAGGACACCCTCATAGGGCATATAGGAAGACAGAAAATAGTTACTCCCCACCCCCAATTCCTAGAGCATTTCTGTCCCTGTGAAACCCCATTTCTCAGCCAAGAGGGGAGTCATGTGCATGTGGTAGGTAAGGAAATGCGGGAGAAGTCACAGTGGTGTGGCTGGGTGGAAAATGGGAGAAAGGAGGAGCTGAAGATAGGAATCATAACTGAACATTGAGCTGGAAATAAATAACACTATGAGCTAATTGTCTGTAAAAGTGTGTCTTTTAAATATTATATCAGTGTTTTGTTTAAACATGTATATGAAATTTTAGATACACACTCATAGCCAAAAGCCATAACCTTCAAAACAATAAAGGAAAAAATAAATTACAGCTTTTTTCTCATATGCTGAATTTCAGCCCTGAGAGGATTTTACTATCAGAATTATAAATCATTGGTGCATTACTGTTATAAAATAAATGAGTCATAATTTGAAGTGCAACTCCTGAAGGAATTGGATGATCTTGGATTATTATAATATTATTCTGTTCACAAATAGAACAAGCAGAACAATCTGTCATGGTACTGGCCAACTAATCTTTCAGGACTTTTTTTTCCTGTTTGTATTAGCGATAGGTATCATGCAGACAATTCGTTTTCCATCTCCTAAAGAGGATGTGGTTTGATGAGCGTGTGTTGTTCTCAAATGGGTTTTGAATACCTCAGTTTTTAGGAAGATTTTCAAACCAGTTCTTGGTTGCTACAGTATACGTTGACCAGAGGAGCTGTCTTTGTGGGAGGTCTTTATTTAGATTCACAGTTCCAGGCTTTCTTCCAAGTACAATAAAATAATTCTACTCCTTATTTTCAGTGACTAAGATGCAGTCAGTGCATTGATTAGCAACTGTAGTCATTAAAAGCATCCTTAAGTAAAAGTATACATAGACAAAGCTTTGAGCAGGACAGTGAGAGCCTACTGTTGCACTCAGTGCCCTAAAAACTTTTCCAGCAGCAAGTGCGTAGCACTCTTAGGAGAGATTTAAGCCTATGGCCTATTTTTTTGCTTTACTTAGCTCCCAACAGTTGCCTTTGAAAAACTGCAGGTTGTTGCACATCCTTTAAAGCCAGGCTCTCAATTTTAACAATCCTAGAAGCTAAATTCTGTTTGAAGGAGATACCCACAAGAGCAAAGCGTGTTAGTGGTGTTGATAGATTTAACTCCAAAAGAAGCGATCATCAAGCACTAAAAATGGCCAGCAGCCAGTTCTTCTGAGAACAGCAATGAAAAAGCTTTGCAACCAGATAGGAAACTGAGAGGGACTTGACTCTACCTCTCTTCAACTACCAACATGCCGTTTTTCCAAGTGTTAGTCACTGCGTGGCCCAAACCTATTCCTTTTCGAATGATCAGCAATGCACATGGCACTCAGCAGAATTAGCCGATGTATCACTCGGAGAAGGTATGATTTCTTCATCATGCAAAAATGCATTAGTCTGACTGACAGCACAGATTCTCAGTGTAAGATACATGGGTTGTTGCTGCTACCCAGTGTCAGATCCTCTGCTCCTCAGCAGGATCATAAAGAAGCCAGCCAAAGGACAACTAGGAAATCATTGAATTGAAGTTTTAAATGTTAGCTGATATGGTGTGGATTCAGGACACTGCACCTCAGTGTCTCTGGGCAGATTGTGAAATGGAAATGACAAATCAAGTCACATACAAATGACCATTAAGTTCTGCTGTTCCCCCTCACAGACAGCGATCCCTTCACGTCTCCCATGGAGGCAGTTTACAAAATCTTTTTTTCTGTAATGTTGAGGGCCGGTGTCCTCTCATCACCTTTATCTGAGGGCTGTTGGATATTAAGCACTCTTGAAAATCAGACTATTAATGCAGAAACCTCGCTTCAGAGAGCTGTTTCTTAAGGGTGTGCCAAAATTTAAATCTGAATTTTTCATTTAACTTATGTAAACATTTATAAATATTTTATGAATATAAATGTATAAGTACTTATATTATAGCAAATGTGAATTAATTTCTGTTCTCCTTTGCACCCACCCACCTTAACTGAGTGTGGGTTGTTAACTTATATGTTGTATACGGTATATGCACATCACATACTACCACTGTAACGCATTTTAAATTTAGAGATGGATTGCAGTAAACAAATTCTTACAGGGGCTAAACATATAATTATAAAAATATATTTCTAGGGGATGAGAAATTCCATGTCATATTAAAAATAGCTATTTTTTGCTACCCAAGGCAATTTCCATTTGCATGTAGGATACTATGTGCAAAAGGAAAAGGCTACGATATTCAGGTTCTTATCTTGTGTGGTGAGATGGGTTACTTTATGAAAAAAAATGTAATACATGGTGCCTTGATGTATGAATATATATTTAGTGTTATTCTGTAATACGCAATCATGTTTCAGGTGTCAGGACAAATTCCTTTTAGGTACAATTTGAGCCTACAATATGATCGTGGGTGTATGCAGGCATTACAGAGTTGAAACAGGGATCTTTGGAAAGTAGGGCACCTCTCTTACCAATTCAGTCAGGTTGTCGAGTATGATGATATAAGAAAGTTAGTGGGCTGTTTTGGTCTGCAAGAGTACTTCTCTGAAGGGTAAAATCAAGCATAACACGTTAGCAATGTGTAGGATGTCACAAAAAAAAACGTCTCAGGCAATAAGATATGAGGCTGAATACATCTACATAGAAAACCAGAAAAACCTTTGGTAGATAACTGCTGCACTGTAACCTCCTGTTCTTCCTTTTCCCTCCTTCTTCAGTTTCTTACACAAAGTAAATGCAACTATTGGCACTAGAATTGCTCCTCAAGAATGGATCATACGAAACTATTACATCAAGAGCTGAAGGTGCTTACATATGATGTCTTGCAATGCTAGCAATGCTTCCTAACTGACGTGTGGACAGCATCAGGTTGTTTTTCTTCTGTAGTTGCGAGAGGATTCAAAACAACAACATCTGATAAAAAAGGCATATTTCTATCACAGCAGCATCCTGTAATATTTGCAGGCTGTCCTTTGCTGTCTGATGAAGGCAAGAGTGTATCCTCTTTCCATGCTCAACACTTAAAAGGTGAACGGTGAAGGATAGTGAAATCATTACCAAGAAAAGAATGCCAACCATTTCCAGTTAATATTTTTTTTAATTAATTTGTTGCCACTTTTTACTGAATTTAAAAAATACTATTACACTTCTATTAAGTTGTATATCAGAAGTGGAAGAGTTGCTCCCAGTGTTAGGAATTAGCCAAGTATTTGCATCTACTGGACAGACAGCTGTCAGTATTCCTGCAGGTAGGGGCTGACTTCTGCAGTAGACCAGCAATTTGAATAAGCCACTTAAACACTTTGTTTATATCTAGAGAAGATTATAGTGTATTTATTTACATAAAGAAATAATAAATGTGTGAGCTCATTTGCAGGGGGATCATGAATGCACAACAGCAGTCTTGTGTTATACCGGTATGGCTGCCCTCAGGATTTTTCCTTTTTCCAGATAGTATCTTCTGCCTCCCCTGTCCAGGGTGATTATTTTATAAAAGGTGAAACCCTGTCCAGGGTGATTATTTTATAAAAAACATCATGTTTAAAATCTCCATTTGAGAAGCAACCAGAGGGATGTTCCTCCCTGATGGAGCAGGGAGCACCAGCTATGTTATGGGTTTGGCCCGCGGTCAGTACTGCTAGCCAGTAAGAATGCATTGGGCTGAGGTACAGCAGGATGAATTTCCAGAAATGGGCAGAAAGGGTGTTAGGGCAGCTGCAGTTAATATGAAATGATCTGAGGAAAGAAAGAATATGGGCGTCTTTTACAGAAGTTTTGGGTTGGGAGCATGAAGCCTCTGAGACAAGGTCTGGAAGATAAAGGCAGTTCTAGGATAAGGGAGGATAGAAACCCTTAGGGTGGAAGAGCTTTGGGAAATGAAGGTTTGAGGGGAGGGAAGTCAATGGCAGAAAATGTTGTAGGATTTCAGCCATGAGGTAGCAGGGATTCAGTGTGGACAGCCCCACCCTGGCATGCCTGACCTGGTTTTGAGGCAAGAACTCAGGCAGGAGTGCCACCAATAGCTCACAGGGGTACAGAGCAGTTGTAGCAGAAATGCAGCCTTAGGTGATGTTCTTCTTATGTTGACTCCATAAAATGATACAAGGTCAGGATGTTTTTTTCGGCTTTATTTACCATGCTGTTGGGGCACCTTCTGCTCGCATCGTGCGGAAGCAGGAAGGGTCCAAGCCCCATGTGTGGCACAGTGAGGACTGCGGTAATGGGGATCTGGTGGGAAGAGAATGCTGTGCTGCTTTTCTCTGGCTTGCAATATGCTATTTTGCAATAGCACAGTGTGTAAGAACAGGAGGTGGTGCTACCGTGGGATAGGTATGACAACAAAGTAAAACTTCCTGCTAAAATGGTTTCTCATCTTGCAAAGTTGTCTTTGTAGCAGCCTATGTGGAGGAGAGGTGGGAAGGTAATTTGTATTCCCTTGTTAATACTTGTCAAACTCTATCCACGAAATCATATCTTGCTTCAATTCTGTTTCCTTTTTGGGGGCTCTTATTTAAATCTGTTCCTGTTTAGTTCCTTCTATGCCATGCAATTCTGCATAAATCTTCCTCACAAAGATAAGAATTCTCTTCCCTGCGCTTTGCTCCATTTCTCTCTTCCATAATCAGTTACTGACTTCACTAATTCAGGGGTTTCATGCAGTTGGCAAATTTGGCTACACAGGTCTTGCTGTTTAGTCTTCATTATCTTTACCTTTGGCATCTTTACTATGCTTTTCTTCGTAGCAGGTTCATCTCTTCCTTTCTGTAGATAGACATCTTTTATCTCTGCTTTTTAAGAAGCAGTTAGCTCTGCTGGTTTCAACAGCCATAGGCTTCATGATGTCTTTCAACTTGATTTGCAGTCTTATTCAGTTATCATTTTTTTTCTGTCACTTTATATCACTGAACAATCTGTTTTCCCATTGCTTCCACATTTCAAATTAAATTCTTTCTGTATCTCCTAGTATTTTTATTAGGTATCTCACAACAGCCATTATAAAAGTAGTAAGCAACTAAATTTCTTGTTATAAAATGGTAAAACTCAAACTTTTTCCACTTAAATAAGGATAGGATTTGTTTTGCATTATACTTTACAATGTGCCAAAATACGAAAATATTTATTGGAATATTGGATTACATTATTGGATATAATTGGTTAGCACCTTTCTATTCCCTAAATAGAAACATTGAGGTTACTTAATATGCTCTGTATCGGTCAAAAAGATTCAGCTCTGTAAGAAGAGAGTTTCTTTATCATTCCAAACCATTACAGTGTGGCTTTTTAAAGGAAAAATATCTGTAAATGAAACCTTAAATTAAGTTCTACAATGTTATATGAAATAAATATTCCTAGCATTCATTGGTAGTTTTCGTCCTTGCTTTATTGCATTGTCAAAATAACAACATACTCCTTTTTACAGCCCGCAAAGCAATACCTCATAGCCTCAAGAGGTTACTTCTCAAGATGCCAAAAATACCCCCCCAAAATTGTCATTAACTAAATAACTTGCCTCACAATAGTGACAGCCCAGTTTCCACACTCCTGTACAAGTGTAACTTGCTATTGCTTTTATAAATTTATAAACAGAGAGAAAAATTTCATTTAGATATTTAGACAGAACTCTTAGCAGTCCTGCTGGGGGAGGAAGAAAAAAATGTTCGTTATATATTTCAGTGGTAAAGTAAACCACATTTCCAGTGTTATCAGGTGCAATAAGAATACAAAATATCTGAAGCCAACTGTCAGCCATTTTAGGCTGCTAAACCACGTAAGCTCTATGGAATAAAGTTCAAAACTAGAAGCTAAAATGAATTAATCTGAAATGTCTGTATTTGAATGGACATCCTGAATGCCTCTGTTTATCGTGATACAGGAATAAAATTAATTTGACCTGAAGAATGAAATAAATAGCCTTTGTAAGATCTATTCTTAGATTAAGACATGGTAGCAACATTGCATTAACAGCCAAATTGCCTTTGTGAAGCTAGATTCATTGCAATAGTACAACCTTGACAGTGCTTAGTGTACCTTATTTCCTTATTGCCTTTATTCAGTTTCATTGCATTTTCTGCTCTATTAATACTTAGCTGAAAAATCATGTTCATGGCCTCAGCCTGTGTCATAAAATGGGGCTGATGAGTAAGTGCCAACTGCAGATGTTTTAGTCTTGCTTCTGAATGATGCTGTTTATTGGTGAATACTTTGCAGTATCAGTTCGTCAGTGATCTGTTCTTGCATTTATTATTAATTATATTAAAAAGTAATTAAACTGTTTTGCGTATTAGAATACATTAGAACTGTTCTGCGTATTAGAATACATTCTGACTTTGTCTAAAGTTCTCACATTAATCGATGAAGAGCCACTGTACTTCAGTTCTCTCTCTTTTTAACTCATTTTTATACAAATGCTATTCAGGTCTTTACATGAAGCATTACACTAAATATGAATGTTAAGAGTCTTTTAAAGCTACGTGCTCTCTACAACATAGAATACATTTTCCTTCTGTATTACAAGTTGTGGTAAAGAAGACACATTTGAAACTAGATCATAAAGTTGATTCTGATAATCATTTAGATTCAGGTAATCATAAATCAACCCCCCTGCTAAGTATACAAGAGTGTTCCTGTTCTGTACTTTCACTTATTTGTCCCTGATAATTTTGTTAGTACAGAACAAATACGTACTTACTCCTGGTAAGAAATACAAAATATATTGCAAGGCTACAACTGACAGTTTAGGAGGATAGAGTTTGAATGTTTCTTCCCAATAATTATACTGGGTTTTGAATCCCAAATTGAATTCATGAATAAAAATGTGTGAATAGGAAACCATCTGTGTCTGTTAGCTGCTGAACGCTTTGATTCACTTGAAGATTGATTGCTACCTCAGTGCAATAGGCACGCAGGTCTTTCTCAGAGTAGAATGTGACATGAGGCAAAGTTTAGCAAATGACTTTCTGTCTGCATGTTCTTTTTTCCCCTTCTTTTCTTGCTGCTTTCAGCAAACAAAATCCACTACAGTAGGTGTCTGCCACAAGAATGTGAGTGTTTCTTTCGTGGTGGTCCTCCCTCAGATACTGTGGCCCAACAGATGCAGTGGTGCCTGACCAGCACACACCTCTTTGGGCTTCTCACCTGCACTTTCTGTCCCTTCTGTCTTTCTCTACCCAGGGTCCAAATCAACGAACTCAGCTGTACTTTGCTGGGCATACAGATTTCACTGCATTTGTACAAGTAGTAAGATAGTTCAGTCAGCTAAGGGCTGGGGAAAATCCTGCCAAGTGTTACGAACAAAGAGCTGTTTCACCCTGCCTGACCACATCTCCTGAAAAATTCTGGTTTATTTTTAAATCCTGCCATCTAGGAGACAAAGGCTTAAGCCACTCCAGATGATGGAATATGTCTTAGATTGGTGAAGCTTTGACAATGTCAATGGATTCATGCGCTTGCTGTATAATTGCTTTTTTCTTTTCTCACTTAGTTGAAGGTTTGATGTACCTACTGTGAATTCCTCTCTATTTACCAGCTGCCCAGATCTTGCTGACTGAACAAAACCAAAGGTATAATAACAGTTTTTATGATCTGGCATGATACTAGTCCTCAAGGCAGCTTTATTTTGAATTAAAGCCAGTTTATCTGAAGTAGTGGACGGTTCCTCGAAAACTTCACTGTGCTGTGATAGGGAACTCTGAAGATCAGTGGAAATAAGAAAAGTCGACTGCTTAAGAAAAGGAAAACTGAGCTTCATCACTAATCATATTCTCCTCTGGTTGCACAGCCCCCAGCCAAAATAAACTGAAAACAAACAAGAAAGGCCTCATCTACTTCTTGCACTCTTCTAAATGATGACTCTCTTCCAGCAAGTGGAAGAAACTCTAAGAATGTCACTATAATGAAAGGCAACAGGAAATAATGTGGGATACCCCTTGGCCTATTACATCTGAATAATGAATAGATGCACCCCATTGAAAAAAATGTAGTAAATCTTCCATTACTTTCAGGCAACAGCTTTTAAAGTCTTACAGATACATCTGTTACTCATGGAGGCTGTGGAAGTTTTCTGTGAAACAGAATATTTTCTTAATTACAAGATTAAGTGTGAAATTCATTATCCCCGATACTAACTGAGATATGTTATAATGCTACTGCAGAATGTAACATAAAATTCGAAAAACAGAAGCAGAAGCAAGTTTTAAACTCGACTTGGCAGGGAATTATAGTGGTTTTGCTTTTTAAGGGGATATAGGAAGCATTTTTTTAACATGCTTGAAGGAGAAGACAGAAGTCCATTTGCTTGTTGCAGAGACAAACAATTTGTTGAGAGTATATCTTCTCAGATTAGAAATAATGATTCTTAGTTGTTTCTAATCAGTTCCTATAGTTCTGATAAATTCACAGTTTTCATTGAAGTTTTTATATCATTAAATAATTTTATCTGGACTCCCTAAGGCTTTAACCGTTATTCTGGGATTGATATCCAGGGATGTGAATAGACTTGGGATTCAAAATTTCCTTCTTGAAGTAGTGCCTAAGTGTATGGTGTAGGTAGATGCACGCTTACTGTCCTTAAAAATGCAGGCATGGAAGTGCACACGTAATTCTGCGCTGAATCTTCAAGTTTTTTTTTCTTTGTAAATCTTGACTATAAATACTTGCACTGTATTACTATAGTTCCCTGAGATCTTACAAGTGCTGATGAATATTAAGTGTACTTGTTAAAGCCATTAAAATGTGTTCATTAGGTAAGAGGAATCTACACCATGGAAGTTGCACGTGTTGTATTTCGAAAATCATTTATTGAGAGCTGATCTTGTTTTATAATCACAACTTGATACATGGTTTGGTACAGAACAGCAGAAGCAATTTAAGCTTAAGTTTACCTTACTGTTGTTTCACTACATGACAATAAGAAGTAAGAGGCTGCTTCAGTAACCATCGGCAATAAATCTAAGTTTAAAAAAAAAAGTGTTGTTGCTACTTAGCACAAAATCTGATGCAAGCAAAGTTGAAATATTAGATTTTGAATGATAATTTAAACAAGCATAGTAAAAGAAAAGAAGAATTACATTTTGTCTTTGCATAACACAGCGACACTGAAATGTAAGAAAAAAGTGGCTGCGATGTTTCAGATCAGATTCAGTTGGTTAGACATAGTCCTCTAGTGCCATTTTATGTACGCAGGACATCCTGTTTGACCTCTGGCTGTCACTATACGTGCTAACATCTGCCGTTGGTCCTTCATCGTATTTGCCAGCCCAATACACGTTTCTTTGGAGCACTATATGTAGGCAAATGAACACATAAATGATGTTTCCATTCAAAGTTCAAAGAAGCATGGTTTCTGTAACAGACGTGATGGAAATACTGTAGTTGCTGAGGTTAACTCTATGCCATGCTCACCTTTCTTTCTATTTAACTTCCTTACAGGTATTGTCTACCTTTCTGTCCTTTCAGATGTTGGTGAAAACTGTAAGTCAGAGTCAAGGTCCTGAATGGAAGGTGCCACTCAGATAGATGTACAAGCACAGTACCAAGCAGTTTCTTTTTAACGAAATTCAATGCACAAACAAAACCAATGTAAATAGTATTTGAAATACTGCCACCTTTAGGAAAAAAAAAAAAAAACAACGTGCTGGCCATAAAACTACAAGTACTTCTTCCTGTGTTGTTTTTCAACATTTTGTTGTTCTTACTGCTTATAATCAAGAAATTAAAATTTAGTTTGTAACATCTGCATTATTACAGTGGCAGAATAACGTTAACAATTCTATAATATTTTGCATGCATTCTTTTCCCCACTGAATTTCTTTCAGACTTATCAATTTGCATCAGCTTAAAATGTGCAGTGTCATTTGAATTTCTCCATATATTACCATAAAGAGTCTCTAGGTCAAAAATAAGTGAAAATCCCAAACCTCATTTGTAACCTACAGCCTAAGAATAACTTTTTGATTAAAGGCAGACAATCTTGTAGTCAGACTAAAACATTTTCCTGCTTTTTGTAATTTATGTGACTGAAGTATGCCATATTAGTTGCAGCATATTTTTTTTGTGCTGGAGATTTCTGAGGTTTTTTTTCAGTGCTCTGTTGCTGTCAGTGTTATGCACATCATATCCATGATATTCATCACCCCTTTTCTAGTTGCATAGCACGGATTAAACTTCACTTTTTACATGCAGGTAATACATTATCTGACTCCTGAGTGTTCTCAGTTCCTCCTTGCTCCTACTGAAGTAAATCTGTGACGCCTACTCCTGATTTGTTTTCTCTTCAGATAGGCTAGGATATTGTGCTTCAGAAGTCGGACACAATGCAATAAAATTGTCCATCCACGTTCTGAAGGACGTTACTAAATGAAATTGCTGTTAACGGAAAATCAGGTGCAATATGATTCCCGGTACACTATTTGGAGCTGTTTTCTGTGGCATAAGGAATATAAAGAAAACAGTACTCTACCCTGAGGGCTGAAGGCAGGGGAGATCATCCTGAGAGGCAGAGATTTATTTTGATTTATTGTCTTAATTTTGCTAAAGTGGACCTAACAGACTCCTCCTTCTGAGGCATGGAGGACTACTTACAACTGATAATACATGCATGGTGGTGGTCTTTTTACACAGAGACTGGCACTCAGTCTGTGGGCTGCTTTTAGCTTTCACCCACGGTCAGCCTGGTGGACAAGGCCCCTGGCCTGGAATTCGAGTGACAGCCTGAGGGAGGCTTCCCGTGTGCCTAAACCATCACAGTTTCTAATCATACTCCTAACGTTCCCTTTTTAGTAGCTTTCTGAAAACTGAAGAATTGCGTGTCTGTTTGCAACGAGTTAAGTGTCTGCCTGTCAGGTAGCAAAAACAAGCTTTGGAGAAAACTACCTAGCTGAAAAAATTGTCAGACTGTCCAAAGAATAGCTTTAATTGTTGATGGCCTCATGAAACTAAGTGCTGAAGCTGTGAAACGTGGGTAGTGCATTAAGCTTTCAGCACCACTACCTCCTTCACAGCCGTCAGTAAATTACCCTAATTCGGTCTCCACAAGCCCTGATGCCATGTGCCTTCACTGCTTGCTGCAGCTGATGACAGCACGCCAAAACCAAAATGCTGACAGCACTCCAGCCTTTCTGCCCGAACTGTATATAGCATCGTCTGGGTGTGCACGGGGGACACATTTGCTCTTAGTAATCTGTTAGGGAACAACACATTTTCTGTAATTTTGGGTTGGAAGAGAGTAAATAAAATGGATCATTCAGGCACAAAGGTATTTTTATATAAAGAAGAAAAAGTGTCAAAATAAAAATAAGCGAGAGGAGTAATTTTTCACCTCAAGCCATTCTGGGAGGAACTCGGGTGAGGAAACTTTTTTAAAGAAATCCTGACAAATAAAAACTATCTTGAGTCATTTGCATGGTAAAAATCAATACTGTGAAGCTTAAGGGGAGGTGGAGAAGAGTTATTTATAGGGGAAATGCCTCAATTAGAGTTTCTTCAGACTACAAGTGGATAACATAAAGATGTCTTGAACTGGAAAATAATGAATACTTAGGGGAGGGGGTTGAGGAAAAAACAATGAATGTGTTTGGAGGAGGAATCTTAGCCTTAAGTTGCTTCAATTTTTTCCAGTGAATGGCTGTTTCAGCTATCACACAAATAAACCAGTGACATTTCGTAGCATTTTTTGTGAGAAACTAAAACATTTACTACACATTCATTGATTGTTAAAACACCTACATACTTTACTGGAAAACTTTTGTTAGTTGTTTTTTTTTTTTTTCTAAAAAAAAGATTTTACTTACGTGATATTTATATTGCAGAGTCTTTTCTTAGCCGCTGGTTCATAAAATTCCTTTAAATGGGAAAGTAGAAGTTGCTGTGCTGACTCAGACACAACATCCAGCTACTCCAACTTCCTTTCTTTCATAAAAGCCGATATCAAACACTTCAGAGGGAAGTTTAAGATCTCCACAGATGTGGTATCATCTGCCACACATTAGCTCTTCTCCTGAAATCTAATAATTAGATTGCTTTAAACTTTAAAAGCATGAAATTGTATATTCCAACGTTTTCGTTCCCAATTATATTCAAAATTATTGATATAAAAATACCTTTGTCTTTGAAATATGAATGAATACTTCATGTCAGATTGTTCTTACATCAACAAGCATTATCTCAATATTTCATGCTATTTGGAAACAATACGTATCAGCTTTTTTATTCACTTCATGTCCGATATCCATTGACTGTGTTTAGGTTACAAAATAGGAAGAAATTAAATTTTCAGCGTCACATGCCCCTGAGTGTTCATTGTCTCGTTCATTTTTATCATGTCTTTACTATGGTCTTCTGTATTTTATTGGAAAATTAGCAACATTTTAATTAAGTAACTAGCAAATCACCGTGGTGTATGTTTTTTTTTTATTATTTTTTTGTTTTGTTTTGTTTTTTGTTTTTAAATGTCTAACCTGTAAATTTCAAGAAATAGGTGTATTTTGGGAATCAAAATTGGTATCACAAATTTCTGTTGAAGTTTTACAAAAGTCAGGTCTTGATAGGCAGAGAATGGTTAAGTCGAGGAGTTTCCAGGCAACTAAGTGACTTGTCATAGCTGGTAAATGTTGGGCTATAAAAAACAGGACACGTTCGAGTAATAGCCAAATAAAGGGTCATGCGTCCACTGAAAAGGACTGTAGCATCTACATAAATGGTTACTGGTTCTCTCAGGGAACAGAGGCTGCCTTCAGTAAGCTTATACAGTGATATTAGTGAGTAATTATTTTGATTCCAGTTTGAATCCAAAGACAACATATAGTTTCACATATATTTCTCCTTATCCAAAGACATAAAGCATTTGATCATTTCAAGTCTTGGCACATGTCACTATATGTTTTGAGAACAAAAAAAAAAAAAAAAAAAGAGGCAAATGCTATTGTTATATATATAAATAATGTCTTTCTTTTAGAGCGTTATGGACATAAAAGCTTCCATGGCAATGGTTAACTGTGATAGGTTGCATAAAGGTTAGTGGGTAGTTACATTCAAGATAGTCACTTACATTGGATTAAAGATCCCATAGCATTTGGAATTCAAATTGCCAAATTAAATTCATTTACGAACACGTAATTGGTGTTTTTGCATCTGCCTAGTACATGCCATCATGAAAAGTTACTGTGTGTATATGCAGAAAGAAAAATAGCAAATCTGCATTAAATATGTAGTTGGCATAGGAAGCAGAAGATGGAATTTCCAGGGTGGATAAAGCTTGATCAGAGTAAAATGGCCAAAAGCACCTCTGTATAGTTTTTCCAAGTCAGTTTGATGTGTATATGTATCTTATCGAAAGCCTCCAAGAAGCAGTTATCTTTCATCCAGGGGTGCAGATGGATACTTAACAGAGTTTTCATAAGCACCAGAAGGAGTCCAACTTTGTCTGAAACCAGGAGGCTTCTATTTTCAATTCATGCTGCTGGTGTGTTTTCCATGCTCAGAATTTTCAAGGCTAATTATTTCAGCAGCCTGTTTTTTTCTTCCCATCTGTGTGTTTACCTCAGAGCAGCTGAAAAGATCGGGACTATGCAGGCACACTCCTGGGTGGATTATTTACAAAGAAACATGTATCTGTTACAGCTAGCAAATCCCATTATTGAGATAATTACAAGATGTTTATGAAACACTTTAAAGATGTTGTAGTTGAGACTACAAGGTCATTTGGCCCAAGCCACCTGTAGAAAGGAGACTTTGAAGCCAGTGGCCCCGGAGCTCAGAGGTAGACGTAATGGCCAGAGCAGGTTTTCTAGTATTTTGTAGCAAGAGGCATGTTACATGAACGTATTTTTCCTCATGACAGTCTTTAAGAATGCATACTTGCAAATTAAGATTTGACTGTTTAATAAATGAGTATGAATAAACATAGCATGAACCTGATCATTTTTAATCAAGAGTTGAATTCAGAGGAGATAATAAGAAGCATTCAGAAAATCTCTTCTTAACACATTTTAATATAACCAGTCTTCTCTGGATTTTTGCAAACCATGAATCGTGATGGTGGCATTCCCAGCTGTAGAGAAGAATCAGCACAGAGCCTCCACTAGCATGAACTGTAAAACAAGTCTCTTAGTTTTAGACCCTCTCAACCTTGTGAATTTTGGAATAACTGTTTCTTAAAAACAAACAAGTTTTCCTACTGCTTGGTTTTCTACAGCATTGACTCCTGCAAAACATTAAAGAGGTACACGGACTTATAACTACAGCATCATCACAGATAGGTTTTAAATGTGTAAAAGCAAGCATCTGATAACCAATTTATTTATTTTTAATGAAGATCTCAGTCTGTCTGAATGTGTTAGTAGGAATCCTTGTGTGTGCATTGATGAGCGAGTCTGGTTTTGTGCTTTGTGGTACTTTGTAATTGCACCTCTCATTTGTGATTTCGTAGTGAATCTATGGGGTATGGCGTATTGGCCCCCTTAGTATGTACAGGAGAGACTAATAACCTTATTAGTGTGCTGTTAGGTTTGTGTAACTGGAAATATGTATACAACATGTTCTGGATACTTAGGTTTATTACTCTGGCAGTCACAGTTTGATGATGTTTCGGAGGGTGTGTAAAATAAATGAGAATTCTTCCATTTATGTCAGCTTTCTTATTGATGAGCATGGCTTATTAAAAGAAATACTTATTTTTTCAGTCTGGCTGTGGTATTTGGTTGCATCTGAGAATGAGAGAAATCTTGGCTATATTTTACCCAAGATATTTTTTTTGCTCACTGATTTGTAATATGGAATTACATGAATTTTTATTATAATGCATGTTCCTACTAAGAGATAAAACATTAAGCATATTTATTATTTAATTTAAATTTATATCAATATGTGAGGGAAAAAACTTTTATATTTAAAAACGGAGGTGTCTAGACAATTGAAGTTCATCTTGTATCAAATGAAAAATCACCATGAAGCTCATTATCTACCCTTACACGTATATAGAAGGCACAATTAGAAATGAATTTCTAAGCAGTCTCTATCTGATTGTCTCACCATTAATAGTCTTTTTTTTTTTTTTTGTAATTTAATTAGGCATATAAACAAAAGAGACAATTTTCTTTCTTTTTTTCCTATTAATTCCTGGTGAGTTTCACCAGATTGTAGTGCTGTTGCTATGTTAAGTATATTCTCTACTGATGTGCATGCACACCCTGGGCGAGGCTGGTTCTAGGTGAGGGCAGGGCTCAGGAAAGCACAATGCCCATTTGGCTTTCCAGGTTGCTGGTGTCACTAAGAACTGGTGATATTCCCCATGAAGCTCTTCCCATTCTTCTATCTCTCCCTTGTCTTTGATTAAAGGAGCACAGTATGTATGGCCCTTCTCTGGCTGATTTTCTCCTGCAAAAAAATGAACACCCAAATGATGTCTGCAAGTTCACTGAAACTAAAGTAGGCCCAGGATTGGTAGGTCATGTTGTAACGTCCTTGCAGTCACTTAGGTATACATATGTTCCTTATTCTCTCTCCTCTGCTGCTGCTGACTTGATATCTTCAGCATGCTCCAGTCTAGCACTGTCTTGCCCTTTTTCATCTGAGACCTTGTTGCAGTCCTCACCTCCTTTCATTCACAAACACAGTCTCAGTTTCTCAGGTCCCGGTGTCTGTCTCCCATCTCAGGTTGCATTGATCGAGTCCAGGTTGATCGTCCACGCCGTAGTGGCTCCCCTCTTCCACCCCATTCACAGGAGGGACCTTTCCTTAGGCATAAGCTCTTTGTGCTTTGTTCTGTATCTGTTTCTCATTGGCTTCCAGTCATAGATTTCTTCCCAAAATTTGTGTTCTCACATTCACTTCCATTTCTGATTTTTTGTCTTTGCCCTTGACTTGTAACTGTTCCCTCTGTACTCCAGCTGTTCGTTGGATCTGAGTCCTCCCACCTTCACAGATATCCATGGTACAATTTCCCTTCTCCTTTCTCTTATTTCAAGTATCTGTCACAACGCCAGCTAGGTGCTGCCAGTACAAGGAGGGTCTACCTTCATCATTATACCCCTGACCTTAATCATGTTCGTACGTTCTCTGGGGATACCAGTGGTGACTCATGCACAGGAAGTGAATAGGTGAAAAAAATGCAAGTTGCATGTCATGATGCCCTTACTCCAGTCCAGCTGTGTGTCTGTCACAAGCCATGGCCTGTCTCCTCAGCCACATGCTCGTGTCCCAGCCTCCCAGTCATCTGTGCTAGGAATTTGGCAACCACACAGTGACTGGGTTCAGCTCTGTCATTTGCTGACACAAAATGAATGTGTCAAAACAACAGTTTTTTTTTTTAAACTCATTAGGCTGATCCAACTCACCACATAGATTATAAGATCAATAAAACCCTGTGCAAGGGAGGGGTCTGATGAAAGAGACCAAGCTTAGAGACAAAACAAAATAGGACTTCCAATTTTAGCACAGGCCTGCCTTGCAGGTCTGATCAGGTTTGGAGTGAGTGCACATGCTACCAGCCTTGCATATTATTGTGCTAGCTCCATGTGCAACATTTTTTTCATTCCAGAAAAGCCAGCATCTCCTAGGATTTGCCTTATGCTGTTAGGATCACTCAGGAAATTGATAAAAACAATAATAAATAATAATAAAAAGCAGCTTTCTTTCTCAAGCCATTTTTTTTCCTTTTCTGTTTTCCCTTTTTTTTGTTGTTGTTTGTTTTTGTTTTGTTTTTTTAAATGGTTTCCCCTTGGACTGAGCAACCCTTTCTCTCTCATACTTCTCTAAGAGCTGAGGTACTTTGTTAAGACCTCTTACAACACGCACTTAACTCTTCCTGTGTCTTCTCCAATTTCCATTTTTTTAATTTTTTTTTCTCATAGTTCTTGCAATGTTTCATTATATGAACTTTTGGCCTCATTTATTAGTTCAGTACATCGGATATGGAGATTGTACTCAAAAGAAAACAAATGATCTTTTCCATAATTGCTTTGCATACACACACAAAATGCCAAAGTATCTTAAGGGAAGGATTTTTATCTAGGTAATCATAACCTGAAATTGAAGCCATGACACGGAAAAGAGATGATAAGTAGGAATGAAATTAATACTTATTCAGGATAGCTCATCCTTATCATCATTCTGCACACTTCATTATAAACTATAGATCTAAAAAACGCTTTTCAAACTACAGTTTCTAATGTTCTAAAATACACTTTATCATCTCTTCCTCTTCTGATTTGTGTACAAGGATAAATGGAGCAAATAGTTCTGCCATCTTTTTTTTTCCCATAGAAATGAGGAAAATTATAAACTTTGCAGTCTTATTAACAGAGTTATTGCCAAATTTAGTAGAGCAGTCAAAGCTATATGGTTTTCCAGCTATGCAATAGGTAGCACTGAGCATCACAGGACATGTATTTACCTAAGTAGGTGTGCAAGGATGAGCAAAGAAACAAGTCTGACTGCTGAAAGAATTTCTGCTAGTGTCTGTAAGGCAGGCTTAGACAAAAGAGCAAGCACGGATTTTGGCAGCTGCAAAGTGTCTGAAACATTCAGAGGAGCGCTCTGGGCTCTCAGTCCTGCGGTATTGGCAGCAGCTGTGCAGGTAGCAGTACATCACAGCCCAGGGCAGCGCCTGCCTTGTAGAGCGCAGGAAACAGAGGGCATTGTGTTGCTCCACCTGTATTAAAACAGAATTAGAAAATACAGTGCCACCACCAGGCGAATCATATCTTTGTTTTTTTTTTTTTTCAGTGCAAAGATCCTGTGCTCATGCAGACACTGCAGGAAATTATTCTGTCCCTCAAAGCATAGATGTGAGCATATGGTAACTAATTATTTGGATCATGTGTGCTATGTATCTGCAATTCTGTAATAGTCATTTGTCAGTGAGGCGAGTTGATTGACAGGTCAGGTTTTTATGATTTAACGGGCTGAGATTTGTCATACCCAGCTTTAGATGTCTACATCTGAACTGACAGCTGAGGCTTTATTTCTAATAAGTGGAAAAAAAAACAGGTGCTTTTGGAGCCAGATCAATACATTGTATTTTAGATATTTACTTTAAAGTAAATTCATTAAGATGAATGACAGCCCAAAAGAGCTTTCCTCCCATGCCTCTAAAATGTCTCTAAAAGTGACTAGTTCAAGTCAGATGCAAAAATATAAGCATTTACTTTCATTCACACAAATGCCACCTATAACATCCACAACTTCCTATAAAATTTCTGCTTTGTATTTTGGTGGCAGTGATAAAAAAAAATGGCTGCATCTTGTGAGTGTTATTTCATTCTCTACAGTAACTTTACTAAAACACTTACCTCAATGTCTTGAAAAGCCGGCATTTCTTGTAGGAACAGGCTACCAAGCTTTATATCAACAATAAAAATTGGGTTGTAGCATCTGCTAAACATCAGAAGCTCATAAAAGCAAGAAGCAAAAGACCAGCAGGGAACAAACAGATCGCTACCAAAGATAACACCCTCAGTGTGTGTTCTCCCAAGATAGTAACGTGAATATGGTGAAAGCTTTTATTGCTTGTGATGCACTTGCTGATACACAGCCCTTTGTGAGTGGAGATGATCATAAGAGAAGGTACAGTTCTGTATGGGTCTCAGTAGGCAGGACAACGTGCATCCATCCTGACTCCTTCACCTGGAGCCGCGCTGTGATGGTAACACTAAGGATAGCACGACATAAAAATCTGCTTTTCCCTGTTCATGTTCTGCCTTTGGCTTTTCCCTATGGGACTGCAATGCCTTTTCCTCGCGGTCTGCGTTCTGGCCGCGTTGGGATGACACGACTGGAGAACACACCTCACATGCACCAGAGCAGGCCTGGGAGGCAGATGCTCTCAGACAGCTTGAAGCTCCCCAGCTGTTTTGTACAACATGTCACTGATGTTCTTAAACTATGCAGACCACAAGGGAAGTAGCAGAGGCAAGCTTTTCCTGTGAGCTACAGCTCAGTTTCGAGCAGAAATAGTCTTAGCAAGAGGAAGACAAGGGACCTCATGGCTGTCCATACAGAAGTAATATTTTAAATGTTCAGTCAGGCTTGCAAAGACTTCTGTTTCAAATTTGAAATCCTTTCGAAGATTTAAGAAGAAAAGTTGTGCTGTTTCTTATGTATCTGTAGCTGTGAAGGCTCTGAGAGAGGAGATCATCATCATAGTATCTTGCAAAAGATTTCATTGTTCATCAGACTGCTAATCTCTGTTAAAATAATAAAAGTAAAAATTATTGAGCTCTGGGCATCGATTATGTCCTGAGGCACACAAGTGTTGGATGCCACGGATTTTCAAAATCTCTCTTAGCTTTCCTGTTTTCTGTTGTGTGGTTAGCTTAACTTAGTTGTTATAGGGTTAGTTGTTATAGCTATCTTTGTGTTTCCGATTCTTTCTTAAGGTCTAAAGTCGTTAGTGTTATTAGGAAACACAGAAAAAATGCCAACATCAGAAAAACATGTATTTTGTAAGATTTGGAGGTAAATGTATTCCTTCACATAGGCATTTTCAATTTGAAATAAGTCCTGTTATGGACTGAAATAGCTGCTTCAGACTGGCAGGTGGTGCTTCTCCCTTCTTCTTCCCAAATAAAACTTAACAAGGCTAACTAAAGCTGTTTCTGCTATAAGAGCCTAACGAAATAAAAAGTAGAAGGCAAGAAGAATGACAGCCTGTAATAAATATTTGTACTTAATATATCCACTTTAGCGTATTGTGCTGGACGTGAGTCAGTACTTTTTCTCACTGGGAGAAATTACTACTGTAAAGGAACATTTCTCTCAGCAAAAAACATTCATAATTCCATTTAATACTGGTAGGGAATTATGAGCATGACAGACTGGAAATATAAGGTATGTACGAGGAAGGAAGCTGCTACAAGACAAAGCCATACTAAGGAGATGAAAAATCCTATCAACTGCATTGATCCCAAGGCAAAATTGCCACGGGTCCCTCTTATATCTGTAATTTCAGGAGTGCTTGCTGAGCATCAGAAAGTGGTAGCAAAGATATTGACAGTATTTCCTATCACTACATTTTCTGGAGACAACAATTATTTTGCTTTTTTGTTTGTGCACTGCCAGTCATGCTGTATCTCTCATGGAGAGGAAATCCCTTCTAGTTGAATGTGATTCTCTTTCTTATGATTCAGGATTTCAAGACTGATATTTGGCAAATATTTGTATTTGTGAAATAGGGGAGATGATTTTTGTTTGGTCAGGGATTAGGTCAGGAACGTGCCTTTGTATATAATAATTTTTAAAATGTGAACTAGCAGAAAGAAAGAAATCTGAAAAACAGAAGTTGGGTTCTTTCTTCAGAATAATGCCAGATTTCTTCTGCACATTTGCTGTTTTTACCAATGGAAAAGGGCATAATACTTAATCATGCCTTCTTTGAAATTCATAATCATAAGCTCAGTACCACTTATGGGAAGGTGAATGACAACGGGAAGGAATGCTGCAGTGGCTGGGTGTGCCTGCAGAGGAAGTGGTCATCAGGATGACCCAAGCCTATTTGCTTTCTCGGTATCTAGACTTAAACGTGCAGAGTTTAGTGGGCTACAAATGAGTTTTTATACCTACTTTCCACTGAAATGTGAATACGGATTAATATTGCAATCAACAGACTATAAGATCTATTTTCTGAGGACTTACCGAATGTGAAAATCCTGAAACATCAAGGAAAAACAAAAACAAACAAACAAAAAATAATAAACTAAACTAAACTAAACTAAACTAAAATAAAATAAAATAAAATAAAATAAAAAACCTTGCTGTGGTAAAAAAGCCATGCTGGCCATGCTGGAATAAAAACCCTCTTTTGGATTATCTGCAAAACCTATTTGATGCCTCTTTGGAAGCAATGAGGGCCTGATTTCTTGAACAAAATCTAGTCCTTATATTATCATGTTGCTACTTTAATGACCCCGTGCAGTAATATACGTTTATAAGCCAGTGAGCAACCTTTAGGGGCATAAAACCCAATTTCCCAAGATCAAAGATCCTCTTTTTCCCCCCTTGGGAGAGGAAAGCATAAGGCTGTTTCCTCCATTATTAACATTTTGCCTTGGGGCAAGTGGGAACATAATCCCTATCATTTTTACCTCCCGTTGTTCCACTGGGAAAACACAATCCAGCCGCGTGCGTTTGTGGCTCTTCCTTTCATTCGCCCTCCCTGCTGTGCCTGTGCTGTGACAGGGTAGCAGCAGGTGGCATAAATAAAGGAGAAAGCTGCTAGAAGACTATAGACAACTTCTGAGATTTTGGATTTGACAATGTTTTGGAGCCCCATCGTCTCTTGGAGAGAAAAATAGATTATTTTTTTTATTATTATTATTATTTTCTTTTGGTTTCAGCGCAGCAAGGATAACCTCCCCCTCTTTAGCAGAAAGCAAAAACAAAAGCAATGTTTTCACCACTCCTGAGGTGCTGAGAAGCTATGAAAGACACTTTGTTTCATGATTAGAAGTTAAATGATGTTTGGGGATGTGTTTTCCATTGCTGTTGGCTTTGGAAGCTGGCTCGGAGTGAAATGGGAGCTCACTGTGAGTAAATGGACAGGGGTGGACTTCTGTTATCTCTGCATAGGAAATGCTGTTCTTATTGTTAGCCATGGAACGGCTCCTGCAGAAGAAAAGAATGATCTTAGCTTCCAGTCTGTTGGTAGTTGATTAAAATAGGTTCCCATTAAGGAACATTTACCATTCTTCTCCAAGGCAGAGCAGTCAGGCTGACTCTCTTACCCTCAAGGCACATAGTGATTTTGGAAATGCTTGGGAGCGGAAAGGCAGACTTTGCCTGGGTAGATGAGCATCCCTTTACTTGCCTTCCTGGTTCCCGATGTGAACTTTCTCTTATCAGCACACCAGAGAGTTGAGGATAACCCATGCCCAATGAAGGTGATTAAATGTAGAATTTCTGCTGCAAATAAGATTTATATTTCCTTTTTTTTTTTTTTTTTTTCTGAATCACAACAGAAGCAATTATTGCCCAGCTTATTGCTAATGTTTCTACAAAGCATTAATGTTATAGAATGATAAAAGTACATTTTTTAGATTTCTTTTTTGGATACTTAACATTGTGAAATGTCATGACAGGACACAAACAGAAGCGGTCCCTTATTACTGTATGACTTGTCCCTTTATGAAATATTTTAAATAAAATTAAATAAGTATATTTTTCTTCAGCTTATTTCATACCTTTTTGCTCAGGTGATTTCCTGAACCCAAAGTTTTTTCTGTGTGTAGTAAAATGAGAATTTGAGACTTTGATCCTGTATTTAGAATGTCTTCTCACGTAGCATAACAGACTAAAAAACAAACAAAACCTGAATATCTCTATACATAGGTGAACCTTGTATTTTGAAACAAAATTTCATTTTAATGAAAAATGTGGGTAAAAATATTTTCCTTCAAGAGTTTTCATTGCCAGCGGTATTATTTTACATTTATTTTTGTAACAAATAAAATCAAGAGGTGTACTGATAAAAATCTACCTTAAGTGTCTCTCTGATTTTGCATTGCAGTATCAGTAGGTGGGATATCAGCGTTTAATTTCTATGTAATTTCCTGATGGATTACAGAACTGATATTCATTACAGCAAATTTGTCTTTGGGCGGCCATTAGTTAATTACCTGTGCTCTGTTACTGCTAAAAATTTGAAATGAAATTTGTAGGGGTAACTGCAAAATTTGCTAGAAAATGTGGGGCGCATGAAATTAAATCTCAGTATATGACTAAAAAGGAAAAGGAAAAAAAAAAAATAATAAACCTACCCACATCTGAAGTGTTTTGAGTGTTTCAGTTACTTCAGTCGGGTGGTAAAATACCCCTGACAGGAGTAGAATTGAAGTGGCAACTCAGGCTCTCACAAAACTTAGCCACAAATAATTAAAGGGAAGAATGAACCTCTTGCAGTCTCTTGATATCAGCATGAAACTGCATGGGCATTAAGAAAATTGGGTAATAAAAAATCTTATGCTTTGCATCCTACAGAAGATTGCTCACGTTCAATGAACAGAGAAGTAGTCACTTAAATGTGACTAGCGTAAGTAGACTGAGGATCATGATTTTCAGTCTGATTAGACAAACTCAAGCATAGAAAACCATACATTTCCTAACTGAAAATACAGAGGTGGAAAATTAACAGATTGAACAAGGGGATTTCTCTGGCCTCTCTTCTCCGTAGAGTGAAACAAATTATTAAGAAATCTGAATCTGAGATTCTTAAACTTGGCATGTGTGATATACTTCCAAGTGTTTATGAAAGCCATGTATCAAGATTTTTTTTCCTGAGCACCCAAATAGGTGAGGAAAGAGGCTGAGCCACTTCTGTTGCCACTGCTGGTAGTAGGATGTGACTAAAACATTTACAGTCAAAACTTTCAAGAAAAAGCACAGGTTTTCAAGAAAAGCTGTTTCCTGATGTTATGCTGTGTTTTGCAGTGTGTGGTAGTATTAGAAACTATGACTTTCTTCTCACTGTATGTTGTGTGCATGAGCATTTTATTAGAAGACTTATTTGAACTTGTACATAATTGTGTATGACAGAAAAGACTGTCCTACTTTCCCCATTCAGAGCTGAGTGAAAAACAGACAACAATGATCAGACATTTAAGCGATCTGTGTAGTATTAGTCAGGGGCACCTTGGAAGTCAGATGTGATACGAAGTTAAAAATATCTTTGTTACATAAAGAAGAATGCCAGGTTTTTATTTTATTGTTCTTATCTGGCAAAAAAAAATGGTCTTGAGCCTATGAGGTTCCAGAGTATCAGTGGGAATGAAGCATCATCGGGACATAAACTGCCCCCCTAGGGACCAGAAGGGATGCTCATGAGGGTGCTGGGGGAGCTGGGTGATACCCTTGCAAGGCTGTCTATCACCTTTGAAAGGTCACGGTGACCAACAGTGATGACTGTTGACTGATGACTGGAAGAAAGGACATGTTGCACCCATCTTCAAGAGGGGCAAGAAAAAAAAACAAAGCTAACAAGTCCCTGAGTAATTCATCTACCTGAGACTTGAAGCAAGTCGGGTGGGCCAGGTATCTCCATAGATTCTTTTCAACCTGAATTATTTTGTGATTCTATGAATTAAGAATATTTTCTGATGAGTTTTTTTTCAATTATTGTCAGGTAATACTGACCTAAACCATCTCCCTCCAACAAAACAAAATAAAAACAAAAACAAAGCTTTATTATTCATTCTGAGCACACTTAAACTCTTCATGAAAATGCAAAAGGACAGAGAGTAAGTGGGGTTCTTTTGGTCCCTTTGGTGAAATACCAAATATTATTTCCGATAATGAGTTTCTGGAGAACATGGAACTAATGAAGTTTCACCAATATTCAACCCCAGGGTTGTCGTGTCTTAGCTTAGGTTCTTCCCTTCTTCTGTCCATAAAACTAATCAGCTTGAGAGCTGGAGCATATATGCTCTTCTAAAAGAACAGCATAGCAGCCGCTCTTTCCTCTGGCCTTATGTTCATTCTTTTATTACAGTCGATGTTTATATTGGAAAACTATAACCTCCAGCAGTTGACTCTGAAAAACAAGGTAGGTATAATGAACAGCACTGCTTCCTGCTATTCAGAAACAGAATTAGGAATGATCCCTGCTTTGGTTTCTGGCATGTAATAAGAAGTCATATTGACTTACTATTTGGATTTCTTTTATTCTCATTAGGAAGTTACAGTGCGTGTGAAAAAAAAAAAAAAAAAAGAAGACTTCATATCCCTTTCTCAATACCTAATGCAGATATTATATTTTATTATAGGAAACATATACATAATATGTCTCCAGACCTGTTATTAAGAATGATTATAATAATCATATATGCAGAGCATTTAAAAGAGATTCAAACTTGATTATGCTGATGTTCCTTCAAGGTCTAATTCTCTAACTGCATTTGATCCTGTCAGGTATTAACAGTGAGATTCAGCTGCCTAAATGTAGAGCCTAGTGCCATTTTAAACATCCCGAGGTGTTTTCTTTGGACTCCAGCTATTCTGTGAAAGGGCACAAGTCCTCTCTTCTATTTATTAGCCCTGTGCTCACCTTAGATAAGCAAGGCCTTCTCAAGGCACCAGAAGCTTCTTTCTCAGATCCACCCTAATTCCTCTGAAAGTTTTATTTAATGCCTTAAGTTAGAAAAATGCTTAGCCTTTCCAGAAGCTGATGGGTTTGTATTTTGTAAATGTCCTACATAGTACCGAAAACATATCCCAGCTTTTAAGCAGAGATGAAAAGCAAATGTTTATACTACATCCTGAGCTAACTTGCCTCTTGATTTAAACTGAATTCAGTTAGCATACTGTTTGTGCTGACTACTTAGGATGTAGTTTTGTGTTTTTGTGTTTTGTGTTTTGTGTTTTGTTTGTATAGTTTTGCACAGTTTGAATATGAGAGGAAAACTGTGGAAGTTTTTGTTTTCCTTGTCTCATTTGAATATGTACATTTCAAAATGTGAACAGAAATTGAATCAAATAAAATAATAAAATATGAAAATTATACTCATAAGAAGCAAATTTAAAAAGTGTTTTATGATCTTCTAGTCACTCCAGGGCTTTTGTCAAGAGTAGGGTTCTCTAGCATCTGGCTTACCCTCTAGAAAAATCCATCTCTTTCTACAGAGTATGTAGAAACCCAACAGCATTTAACTTTGGTACCTAATAATAGATACTTGTTGAGGGGTTCATAAATGAGGGCTTTACACAGCTCGTTTGCCAAATTCAGCTTGTGTCTGTGCTGGGGGTACAGCAGAAATCTGTGCTGTGGCCTGCTTGATATCTTTATTGATGACATGGAGGTGGAGGCAGAGAGCACTCTAGTCAAGGTTTGCAGAAGACTGGGGAGACCTGCTGATAAGCTCAAGGGCAAGATCACAATCTGGAGGGACCTAGACAGGCTGGGGAAATAGTCTGATGGGAACCTAATGAAATTTGCAGTGCTGCACCTGGGAAGAAAGAACCCCTTCCAGTGGTACCGGTGGGGGACTGGTGGGAAAGCAGCTCTGTTGAAAAGACCCTGGGGGTCTTGGCAGACAAGGAGGTGATAGAAGGCAGCAGTATGCCCTGGCAGCAAAGAAGGCCATCGGCATACAGGGCTCTACTAGCAGGAGCACAGCCGGTAGGTTGAGGGAAGAGATTTACTTAGCCCCACATGTAGAATACTGCATCCGTTTTGGGGCACCCTGTTGTGGTTTAACCCGGCTGGCAGCTAAACAGCACACAGCCGTTCGCTCACCCTCCCCCCTCCCTCTCTGGGATGGGGGAGAGAAACGGGAAAGTGAAGCCTGTGGGTTGAGATAAAGACAGTTTATTAAGATAGGAAATAATAATAATAATAATATGTACAAACAAGAGATGCACAATGCAATTGCTCACCACCCACTGACCGATGCCCAGCCCAACCCTGAGCAGCCGGCCCCCCACCCCGGCTAGACACCCCTAGATATTGTTTACCATGACCCCAGATGGTATGGATACCCCTTTGGCCAGTTTGGGTCAGCTGTCCTGGGTCTGTCCCCTCCCAGCTCTTGCTGCACCCCCAGGACAGAGCGAGAAGCTGAAAAGTCCTTGGCTTAGTGTAAGCACTGCTCTGCAACAAGTAAAACATCAGCATGTTATCAGCACTCTTCTCATCCTAATCCAAAACATAGCACCCTACCAGCTACTAGGAGGAAAAATAACTCTGTCCTAACTGAAACCAGGACACACCCTAATACAAGAGAGGTATCAGTAAACCAGAGTGAGTGTAGCAGAAGACCACCAAGATATTAGTAAGTAAACTGTCGAGCATCTCTGATAGTATCTCTCTCTGAAAAAGAAAATACTGAAATCCCTGGAGAGACATACATAGCAGAACTACATTAAGGAATACAGGTCTTCTTTGAAATGGTTCCTCTCAAGCATGCAAATGAAAAAGTTGGGGTTTCTGTAGTTAGAAAACATAAATTCTCATGATTTTTTATCTTTGTAGAAATCTAACATTGATTCTGGTTTATAGATAAAAGCAAGTCAGAGACCAAATGGCAGGCAGGCAGTGTCTTTCAGGTCTATAGAAATGTTTTCTGGGAATAAATTGCAGCCAGCACAGTGGGCTGCAGCTCCTACTTTTCATCCCTGCGGTTGCTGAATGCCAGGATTCCTCACACCACTTTAGGGATATATAGAGAAAGTGACAAGGAGAGCCAGTGTGTGTAGATCCAGAGTATGTTGTCATGTGTCTCAAAAGTTACCTTTTTTTTAATTTTTATTTTTATTTTGGTCTTGCTGTTGCTTGCTAGTTGTCATGGCTAAGGGTCCACCAGAGGGTCCAAAGCTAATGCTTTTCTGAGCCCCAGTCATCCAACTGTGCTTGAAACCACCAAGAGGATTACTTTGCTTCCATGTGCCACGTAGTAAGTGGCACCTTTCTTACTGCCACCTTCCTTAGTGGCGGTCAATAGGAATGGCATCTCTTTTTGCTGTACGCAATGTTTTTATATATAAAAACATACATATATATATATATATATTTAAATGAATCTCATTTCTCAGATGCAGGGAAAATGCATGAGTGCCATTTGAGTCAAGGCAAATAAAGATCTACCTGATTTGTCACACAGAAGTCTGGTATTTATTTATATGAGACTTGTGCATTAGCCTTTCCTTTGGGACTTTATGTTTACATATTATTACCTTTTTTTTTTTTTTTTTTTTTCCCAGTAGAAACCCATTTCTTATTTGTTGTATAATATTACTGAATTTCTGTGTCCAGTAAGAGATTTCTTCTTGCCTTCTGTATCTCCTAATCACTCCTAACAGTTTTTCCCCACTACTAGACACAAAAATGTTAGGAATTAAAACTGTCAGCCTTAGAACAGTCTCTGCTATCCTGTTAAGAAACATGTTATTAATGGTATGAAGACTTTCAAATGTTCCCTTACTTTTATTCTAAAACACTACTCCACCATATGGGTTAACTGTATCACCTTACATTACAAAGCATTCATCATTTCTGTTACGCAGAAGGTTTTTGTATCCTCAGCATTGCTCAGCTCCTCTGAGAAGTGGCATTTGCACTCTACCAGCTGGGGCATAGTTCCACAAATCAGCTGTGGTTTCTGTAGTGAGCTGGGGAGCTATAAAAGGAGTTTCTGTGTTTCACAGAGAGAGGGATTGTGCAAGGTAATCTGTTGCTTTGGCATTACTCCACGACATATCCCTGTGTAGTAGAGACTGGGAGTTTTCTTAAGTTCTCCATGATGGAACTGATCATTCCTAACTGGGGAGAAAAACACATGATCCACTCCATCATGCTTTGCATTATGCCTTCCATTCTTTTAGTCTGTCTTTTCATATTACCTTGCATTTCATCAACAACATTTCTTTGACAATAAAATATCTCTAAATGGAAAGCCTTAAGAAATACCTTGGATCATTACGTGTTAGTCAATTTTTTGGCTAGAGAACAGACGACAATGTGTAAACTCCTTTAGGTATAAGGTCTGTTTGCATATTTCTATAGAGAGTTTGGACCCAGATCAGTAATTTTTACGTTCTAGATCAGATTTGCTACTTGAGACAGCACTCGAGAGTGTGAAGTATCTGCCTACTTCCTTTTAAAAATTTAGTCATGCTGAAGTGGATGGAAATCAATTTAGAAGTGTGGGTTGAAAATGAGGTATGTTCATCCAATATTTTCATAAGTAAGGAATAATTCAATTCAGCACAATCATACTTGAAATATAAACCCATTTAAAACCTATTATTTTAATTGCATCATCTAATACAACAGAACTAGCCAGATTGATTAAAAAAATATATATTGAAATTACAAATTTCTATTAGAAGGAATTTTGTTAGCCACTTCTACAGCAAACTGTGTATTAATTTTAAACGCCTAAAGTTTTGATTCTTCATTATGCTACAGGATTAGTCTGTAGACTTCTTCTTTCCTGACAATGAAGAATATAACAAATGCAGGCTTTATCCTGTCCCAGTCTAGTCTGATACCAGGAGTCAGTTTTCAGGTTGCGATGAAATCTTAAAAGGTAAGATGTTATTTGAGCCACCACTGGTTAGCAGGTAAAATAATGTTAAATCTCTTTCAAATACAAAAGGTAGCAGAGTGATCTATAGATTTATTAATTTTTTTTTGAAAGAATGTCGAAAGTATTGGCATATTCTCATACCACTAACCTATCCTAAGTAAGTTTTAATGTTCAAAGTGGAACAGAAGTTTATATTAAGGATATATCATCTCCAATTTCATTTCAAAGTCACTGTGCTTACTTGCTTGTTGAAGGCTCTGGGATGATCAAGTTTGAAGGGCACTAAATAAAACACAAATTCTGTCTCATATAATAACGTCAGTGGAATTTACTGAATGTTTCATGTCTGTTTGTTGTTTGAGGGCTAATATAACTCTGAATTGCTGTGGCAGATGTGCAAAAGGCCTAATCCTGCATCAATTTTATGTCATTCGAGATCTCTTAAAAATACCCAGAAAGAGCAGCCTCTGCACTGCAGAGCTTCAAATTTAAATACTTATTAATGGAAATGTTTGGAATTTTGCATCACTATCAGTTTCAACCATATTCCTGTTAAGGTAGATTTCCTCTCAAGAGGACAATGTATCTTAAATTGAATCGGGACTAGTCAGAGAAATTGACTATAAGCCCAGCTGAAAGCTGGTTTGATTATTTCACAGTTCCAACCTGTAGCTATTCCAATACAAAAATAATGAATAAATGGAGATAGGAAGATAGCACTTAGCTTTTAAATATTTTTTAATTGTTTCAAAATCATTTCAGGTATTTTGTCAACCCCTCTAACCACTGCTGATAAAGCTATTGACTTTTCAGTTTAATTCTCCTTATTTTACTTGATCCGTACAGATATGTGTGTATGTGGTATGTATTCATATAGAGGAGATACCATAACAGCAAGAGCTGCACTTTCTGTACTTCTGTTTATCAACATCTGAGCTGAGCTGGCTGTCTGTGAAGGGTAGACTCACTCATTGCTTTCTTCCTTGCCGGGCTGCTGACTAGGTGCACAGTGCAACTGAACATATTTGTGGTTTCATAGAATGAAGGATTATTTACATTTTTATTACATGAGGTACATAAGATTCGTAGCTTTGAGCTTGTGTTACTTCTGGTCAGACTGGAACTTCATAACCAATGAAACTTTGTAAGTCTATGGATTTCCTCAAGACTACCATTAATACTTAGCTATTTTTCCTGGGGTATGTCATTTTCTATTTTTTCACGTCAAGTACCTCTACAAACATAGTAAGTTTTCCCTGTATTTGACTTGTCTAGTGTGCTCTTTATCCATGTTCATGTTTTCAGTAATAGAGTAGCATGGTATGGTATGGAAAATGTGGGAAGTTCAAAGTCTTCAATTTCCTTCAAACTTACCCAGGTGTTTATCTCAGTAGTGAGGTATTAATTCTTTGCTTTTCTGTCTTTCTGTTAAATACTGTTCTCAGATGCTGGCCTGACACGCAAACATCCTATTTCAAACCATTAGCTTGCTACCCAGGAGACTGCTCTGAATTCTGGCACTATCACCATGTCGTAGAATAAGAAAATGTTATTCTTATATCTCTTACGTATCAATAGTGCATAGATATTATATATTTTATGGAGAGAGTCCACACAGCACATTCGCCTCTGAGCTGCTTAAACATGTTTTAAGTTACCTCTGTCCTCAGTCAGCCAGCTGGAGCTGAGGTTGCTCACAGCCTGGGACCCCCTGCAGCAATTCAGGACAGCTGGTAGGAAAACAGGCAGGTTGTTGTAGATTTGTTACAACTTCTTTTTCTCCAAAACATCAATTTCCTGTAACTAGCATTTTCCAGGGAAAAACTATTTTGGTGGCAAATTGCTGATCTGCTTTAAACACCAGCAGCAGGAGAGGTCACTCTGTCAGTTTGGCAGTCTCATTACCCAGCTACAGCTCTGGCCCTCTGATTCACAAACATTCATTTATGTGAATTGAATTCATGAGAAAATGAGGACATCCTAATGGGTATAATGCCTCAAGTAGGCAACAAGACAGCAGAACCGGAGCATCAGTGGTGCACAGATTGGGTGTCTCCTAAAAGCATGCCTGGACTGCGAAGTCTCAATCTGTTTTGAAATACACTCTTCTGATAAGGAAGAAAAGAGGGAGGAGCACAGTGAGGGCTGTTGTGGCATGGAGCTATTGCAGGTTAGTTAGAACGTGTGCTAATTTTATCTGTGATAAGAACAGAGTCTGTTATTTTCTCCTAAATGTGGCTCTTCAAAGCAAATAGAAGTATGAACTATGGCAAAACTGCTTTAATCGCTAATATTATTAGATAGAAGACAAAGGAGGCAGGTCTCTTGTTTCAAGATTATCCTTTCTAATCCTGAGAGATTTTTTTTTTATTTTTTTTTCCCTAACAGCTCACATTTCTATTTGGATTCATGCATTTAGCAACCTGCCATATTGAAAATCTTTAATATTTTAAATCATGTGTGATTTTCTCATTTGACAGTGTTACCAGCTTAGTGTGACAGCAGAACCTATCAAAATCCTGTCTCCTCAGCACTGTGAATTTGCTCACATTCTAAAACTTCATTTTTCATTAAATTAACAAATCAATAGCTAAAAGGATCAATGGATTTGGTAGCAGATGGTTTAATATCAGCAGAAATGGATTGCTGCAGAATTCTGTGTTGCTGTTGGAATTGATGCAGCTAGACATCTTTTGCTCAAAAAGTCAATTGTGGTGAAAGTAAGGCATTTTGTTTAAAAATAGTATATAAAATTGGTGGTCCTTTGTGCATGTGCTTGCACACACACACTGCAAACCTTTTTTAATAGATCCTAGGAAATAGAAAGTGCTTTACTCAAGACATCATCTCAGCACCTTCTTTTTTTTTTTTTTTTTTTGCACAGCTCGTTCTTCTGGTTATAAAAATGAAAAGGGCTTTTTTTTATGAAAAGGGCTTTTTTTTTTTTTTTTTCCCGTTTGATACTGCTTTCTATTTTCTCAGTTGTTCAGTGTGTACATATGATACAGATCATTTTCTTTTTTGTCACTGAATGCCAAATGAAAGATAACTAAGTACATAGCAGGCACTTTACAATCCTTATCACACACCATTAGACACTAATGTACTATAATAATGATCCTGATAATTGCTCTCTCACCTCACAGCACACCTGAGTCTCAGATAATACATTTTCAGATCTTCATCTTTTGCATAAATTAAATCTCCTAACCAGTATGGTGTAATGAAAATTCTTCTAATACTGCTGAATGGTGAGCATGTAAGGTGCCATGTGTAAAACAGTGATTTAGGTGGGCAAGAAACATTAGAAATTTCACTATTTTGAGGCCAGTGTTTGGAGAAGTTGATAATATAATTCTGTTCATTGAATTTTGGACATCTAAGATAGAGGAGTGGACTAGGTCATCTGGTCCAGAGCCAAAAGTTTCCTGCATTATTTATTTTATGTTAGCAAGTTGTTTACAGTGGATTTTAAATGTCATAGGTTATAGAACTTCTATATCCTCTGGGAGAATATTACATAGCTGAATAGATATTGCTGTCAGTATTTTTTTTTATCATCTGGACTATGCTTTTCTTTTGCTTTCCTTTTTCTTTTTTTAACTTTGCATTGTGACTCCACTCACCTATCACCCACCTTGTCCTCAATGATTACCTACTTACCTTTTCAGTGTGTATATATGCTCTACAGATTTTTACAATATTGTCCTGTTCTTCTGAGTTTGCTGTTTGGGCCAAGCTCCTCCTGTTTAGCTATTTTAATCTTTGTTAATTTCTGTATCATGATATATTCCCTTTATTACATTTCTTTTAAATAATTCCAACTGCTTAACCTCTTCGTGTGAACGAGGTTCTCAGGAATGAAGATATTATTTCAGATAAAGTATCATCAGAACTGACCATCAAAGTTCCTCGCTCCAGGATGCAGCTGTGCACTTAGTTGCTGATCTTTTCAATGGGTTTTGTTGTTGTAAACTCAGCCTTACTTTGCTGTGATTTCTTACACCCTGAATCAGTGTCACTGGCTTTGTCACTTACATCAATGATCTTCTATAGGATGTTTGTTTCCAAGTTGTTTTCTTCGATTCACTAGGGTGGACTGACGTACTTGGAAATAATGAGATGCTCACCTGAACTGCCTGATTTTTACTAAATGCTGGAGAGAAATGTTCTGTGATATCATTCAGCCAGGAGAATCTGTAAAAATACCGGTACATGTAAGTGGAAGAAGAAATGCAGAGAATGCTTGGAAAGCTACAAGTTAGTTTTTACCAACTCTGTGTGTTTTAAATGTAATGGGTTTATGGGTGGTCCATTTTGTGCCTTTATTCTCAAACATAACAAAATTCTTGAGAGCCTTTTTGTCCACTAGAAAAGATGTCTGACATTAAACTCAAGTTCCACAATGGGTATGATCCTAGGATCACATGGATCACGCTTAGGAGCCCATTTTTTTTCCCTCCAGGTTATATGCACGGTTTTGAATCCTAATAGTAATTTCAATGACAAAAGCAACATGATATGGTAACAGGTCAATCAAGGAGCTGATTAAAAAATACGTACTTTGGGAAGTGACTGTTTAATAGACATGGGGAACATTCTTGATTAAAGAATACGGTGTCCCATAAAAGGCAGATTTTAAAAATAGATTTATAATAATATAATAACTTTTCACCTTAATGGTAAAGAGACACAGAAGACATCTCAAGATGTCTTCTGTCAAGACATGCTCTAAGATTTAGGAAGAATCCTTTTCTCTAGGTTGTCTTCCCTAGCAAAATCAAAATCAAATGGGTGGCCAGTTTCCATTTCACCCTCTTCTCATTTATCCCCAAACCAAATTTGCTGAATCTCAAATGCTAAAAATGAGAGAAAAACTCACAGTCACCTTGCTACAGGTGACTGTGGTTTGTGTGACATCTGTAAAATCTGTGGCCTTGCAAGATTTAGAGTATTCCTGCTTGCTTACTGCTGAGCCTCCTTAGATTTGAGGTTTGCTGTCAGGATTTTTACTTTCTCATTCCTGGATGCTTACTAAAATCAACATTTCCTTTAATCTCTTGTCCCTACTTTCACTACTGGGACTCGGTCTATCTCTGAAATCATAGAAATCATCAGAGGGAGAGTGTCACTTTGCCATCATATGACCCAGACATTTCTCTTTCAGACAGTGCTGTGATATCTAGTTCAGGTCATCAAAACCCCCAGGACAGAGAATAAAGCCATTTTCCATCCATATGGCTGTTCCCAACATCTCATCCCTCAACTAGTCTCCTCTGATTCTTCTGTGAGTTTATTTTTTTGCTCAAAAAACCTTCAAGAAAGAAGATCACTGAAGATTAAGAAGGATGTAGTTACATCGGTGCTGGCCACCTGCTCACTGCAAAAGGGAATTCAGAGAACGGTCCTTCTGTTATTTACCTTCCCTCCCATACAGCCACAGGCATCTTTCTACAGTTATTTCTGGCCTCAGAGGGAAGAATTTTTTACCTCCATATGTGTATTATTTTCTCCAAATATTTCCATTCATCTAGTAGCAAAAGAGGAGGTTTTTTGGGGTTCTTTTTCAATCACCCTTCTCATTCTTGGCTCCTTACCTGCTCTCTGCTTGTGCCTTCTCTCCATAGTCCAAATGATCCAGCCATCAATTTCTCCACTGTCCAAGTATTTTGAGCATTTCCTTAATTTAAAACCAAATATCAGAATTGTTTCAAAAAAGGCTTTTAAATCTTGGTGAACATTATAAGGCAAACTAGTAGCTTGAACCAACTCAGATAACTGTAGAGAATAAGGTACAACTGTTGGGCTAACCTTGGCAATAGCAGGCTCTTGCCTAGCTCGATGCTAATTCCTGAAGGATTTCCCTAAGTCTGTTGGATTTCTCCCCATCCAGGCCTGACTTTCTTTTTTTTTTTTTTTTCCCTATCTCTAATTTTGGCAGTAGCAATAGACCAAGTTAAACAAGCTTAAAGCTTGGACTGTGTCAGAGTCAGGCCCAGGGAGATGTGAGTACAAGACAGTAAGTCCTTTTTTTTTTTTTTTTTTTCCAGTTTTTACTTGACAGGCAAGTCTACCTTCTTAAACAATATCCTCTTTAAGAGCTACGAGGCATAAAGAAGCATTTTAAATTTGAGACTAGCATTTTGAACCTCACTCACTGTTAAGCAAGTCGGGTTGATGGAGTTCATGCACACTTTTAAAGGGTACGAAAGCATCCTATGGACTCTGGAAATCTCCCAGCCTTCCCAGGGAAGCAGTGACTGCCTTTCTATAACAGGGGTTGTGGTAGATTCCAAAGGTCTCAGAAACATGACCATGAGCCCCAGTGCTTTTAGGAATTTGGACCCACTTTCAGCTGTCCCCCTTCATGGCAGTGTGCTGAAAAACAAATATCATCTTCTCTTTTCCATTTCCCTCTACTCCTTCATTGTCTGGGGGACTGGTTGTCATGGTAACGTGCCACCTGAGGCCAGGCTGGATCCTGGCCACTGATACTGAAAAGAGTCACAATTCGGTTTATATCTATGCTACCTACCTAACCCAGTCTTCCCATAGCTTTTCAGCTACTGGTTTCCTTTGGCAGAAAAGCCCTCCTTTTCTGGCTCTGGATATCATCAAGAAGTTTCTTACTTTGTATCAGATGAAAGAGGTCCTACCATGATTATTTCTTAATGCTGTTGGGAATATAGGATTGACACTCTTCTTCAGAAAGCTGAATGCCTACGTTTGCAGATTCACAGTGATGACAGTAATTGCAACATCATCCTTATAGAAATGGCCTGGCTTGCACATCGTCACATTGTGATTGCAGGTTTTTCATACAAAGAGCTCCAATTTGTTTCAGTCTATTAACATTTCAAGAGCATATTCACACCCCTTAGTCTTTCACCAATATTTCTGTAGGTGACATGGGCTAGATCTCTTCCCATGGTTTGACAAGTAACTGCTGGCTGGCTGGCAGCTCAGTGGAGTGCCTGTAGAGCTCCATTTAATCCACTTTCAGTCTTCACTACCCTCTTAGTATCTTGCCCTTGGAATACAAATCCTCAAACTCACCAGAAGCTGGGGTGAGGGATGCCCACAGTGTGAATGTGTTTGCGATCAACAACACATCCCGAAGTGCCTCCAGTGACTAGTGGGATCGATTCCCTCCACAATAAGCTAACCATGGTCTGGGGAGAGGCAGAGCATGGCTTGTTTCCTTCAGCTCATTGTTCAAGTAGTCATTACTACTAGCACCTAGCAATTCTTTTCACTCACCCCAATCCATCACGATATTTCAGTGGGAGGGAGAGTGGCAGGCAATAAAATGTCTCCTGGAATATAAAGTGGCTCCTAATTTGTTTTTCTCTAAGCCATTATTTCTTGTGCGATGGTCCTCTCCCAGGTGTTTTGGGCCTGTCAATCAGTTGTTGCAGGCATTTGTTTTCCTTTCCCAGGTTGTGGTATCTCTGGACCTGGCAGTAACAAAGTGAAAGACCTATCAGCTGTAACGCCATGTTAAACCCCAGCAAAATGCAAAGCTTGTCACAGACAAAATCTAAAACACAAACTACATTACCAGAAGGGCAAAGTGTGCTGCATCAGGATCTAGTTCAGTTCCCTGGATGTTTGTAAAGTCTGCTCTGGGCTTCCTGATCACCAGTGGAAAATTACTTGCAGTGAGACACTGACTGATCAAATAGGGATGTTTGTGCCCTCCGTGTCAGTATTTTGGGGTAGTAACAATAACATCTGCGCTCCAGTGCTCTCCATACGTTCATTATGGATATTTGCCTGAGATGTGCTTTCCGCGTTCTGCTGCCCAAGGCTACTTTTGCAGGAAGTTACATTTGCTATTTGCACATGTCCTGGAGGCTGACAGAACAAACTCACTGGCTTATTGCTTTCTAGGTGATCAACTCATCCAAGAGGGATTGGTTGGTTCTGCTTCATTTGTGAGTGTGTCCTATAAGAAGCTTTCCTTAAGCACGTGGGCACTCAGCAAGCCATCAATGCTCAGGAACTGAATTGAGTCATAAGAGACTTTGTCAGGCATACCGCTGACTATTTTAGTCTTTTTTAGCCAGTCATACCACTGACTATGTAATTATCAAATTGAGATGGATGGAACTGGATTGTAGTGCTCAAAAAATAAAAATAATTAAAAAAGAATAAAAAGAAACACTAAAACACTACATCTAGCATACAGTGGGAAAAAAATAAAAAACGAGGCTAGTTGTTAATTTACCTTAGTAAATTTAGGTTGACTGTTTTCTTAGCAGAGCACAGTTAATATTCTGTGGTAGTGCTTGCATGAAGTGTTCAGATCCACACCTATACTGGCAACCCCAAATCATCTCTCTCTTTGCTGTTCCCACTAGAAGTCTCCACTGACTGGACCCTCCTCCCTGACCCTCAATACTTTAACTACAGGATGCATCTTCTGCAAATTTACAATATGTTATTAGATTAATGAAAGCACTTTCTGTTCTGTGTTAGTAGGTTTCAAAATGGTTGCAGAGCTACGGCTGTCTCACAAACCATCCATATTTAATTAACATGTACTTCGGTACATCTGCAACTACATATTCTGCAAAGCTAACACAACTTAAAATACCCTAAAATTGGTATGGAATAGATTAGGAGTATTCTCCCATGAAACTGGATTGTACAAGGAGAAACATGCAAGTGTAAAGGTGCGCAGGCACCACTGGGAACCTTTATTTCCTGCCCACACATGAAATTATCGCCACCTGAACAGGCATCCTCTGCAATTTGGCAGCTGGGCATATTCATGTACATGTAAACATCACCAGAAATTGTCTCAAAGGACACAGTGGCAATTGCCAGGTATTTTTCTCCAGTCAAAAGTACTAACAGACTCTGTGCCTTTCTATTCTCTCCACTCTGTGCCGGGTAGAGTCGACAGGCAGTACAAGGCTGAATTTTTCCTGGAGCACCTTCCCGTCTTGGATGCGCGGGAGAAACTCAGCCATTTGTTTGGGTCAGTTTTAATTCTGTGTGCTTCACATGAACTTTAACATGGCATAGAAAAAATGTAGTGGAGCGACATGAGAAAAGGTAACACAGAAGCCATGAAAAAAATGTTCAACTGATTATAGTATTTTAAGTCCTGACTGGTGCACAGCTAATACTGAACCGGATGGTGCACTTGCTAGACTTGCTCCATCATTAGCAGGATGCTATTATCTGCTAGCAATATCAGCTTCATTCCATGTTTCTGAATAGTGCATAAAATGCCTGCACAGTGGAACGACAGCTCCGTAGTTTATCTAAAATCACTCACTACAGCAGTGTGTTGCTTGGTATTATGTGTAATAAAGGATGGATTTAATAAAGTATAGTATTTAATTAAACAAAACCCAGCACTAACTTAACAAAAATGAACTCCTTTGAAATTGATCATTAACTCTCCATTGTTGCTTTGAATGCCTGGCCACAGTATTTTTTTACTTAAATAATGTGCCAACTGCAGAATGTCCTAAAATGCATAGCCGTCAGTTGCAACAGCTTGTCTGGCTGACTGTGCATAAATTGCAGTAATTCCAGCTGCTTCCTCACTCCGCTGTGTATCAAACACCTCACCTTTGCTTCTGTTTGTTTTATACGAAGTAGAAGAGACAGATGATACTGTTAGTGGTCATTGAAATATTTTCATAGGCAAACACACATCTCTGCCTTGGGGATTGTCAAAGTCATATTTCAGAGTCTCCTCTCATTAATGCAGATGTTAAAACACACACAAAAAGTCTCTCTTCATCTTGATGGTTTAGGGTTGTCTTCAGAAATCTGGGCAAACTTGCTTACATAGACTCAAAGAACCATAAACATGGTTTGAAGAGTTCCTCCTCTTCAGGTGCTTTCAAAAAGCCAAGTTATTTTTCAGATTCCTGTATATGTTAATGCCTATAAAAATGGATAATCCAGGAATCTTGATGGTTCTTCAGATTAGCCTCAGCAGTGGTGCAGAGCCTCCTCAGCCTCCCTACTCAGGCAGGCCCTGTTTGCATCTTTCAGTTCTCGCAAGCATATTAGCCAGCTAAGTCACATTGTCCTGAACAGTGCCCTCATCTTCATGGCTACAGTCCTATACTGATGTCAAAGCAAGCCCCTACAAATCCAGACAAGATCTTCTTCTGGGTGTTAGAGGTAAGCTGTGATGGCTGCTCGCCAGGACTCAGGGACAGTATGTCTGTTTTTCCCCAGTGTCCCAAAGTGTTAATGCACCTGATGAGCATCAGCATTGAGGATAGCAAAGTGGTTGCAGTATCAGCACAGGCTTTTTCACATATAGCACAGGAGTCCTTTCCTCTGCTTCTCCGGAGCAGTGGCAGCTGATAGGGGCTCTATTCTGAGAGCTCTTGAAGAAATTTTTCCTTGCTGAGTTGAGAATTGCATCTTAAAGTTCATCCCGGCTTTGACTTTGACCAGATTAGTCATAAGTGTCCTGACTTGCAGTTCTCATGGGCTTTCTGTGAGAACATGCAGTTTGAGTTTCCAACCAACCCACTGGGAAACTGTTCACAATACAGTTCCTGCTTCAGCTTGTCAGGGAGGGACCCCGAAAGCAATGCCAACAACATGGTGTCACATTAGTGAGGGTAGAAGAGGGACCACAAATGTTGCTGACGTGGCTTACCCACCATGCGTGACCAGCGTGCACTTTTGGTATTTACATCAATGTTTACCATTAATTTTTTCCTAACCTCCTGCTCAGCCCTTCAGTGGAAAGGCTGACTTTGCGATCTGGAAGCTGATATTGCTGGGTCTGATTAGATTACATGGAGAGCAGATTTTTCATCTTCCCACACCTCTTGCCAATTAAGATTAAGAGTCTTATAGATGATTCAGATCTCATTATTCCACAAACATTGTTAAGATTGGGCGTATGTCAGTTTTGCATTAGAAAGGAGTCTATAAAGAAGCAACTGTAATACTAGGGATGAAATTTTAAAGACTTAATTGGGATCATGAAGGAGATAGCAGAGGTATTATGAAGCCTAACCCATTATATGCCACTGAACAGAAGCCTTTTCCAATTTTATATTTCATCAATATTACAAACTTAGAAACTCACAGACATCCCATTTTTGTTGACTCTGTTCTTACGCTTCTTGATTGCTATGTTAAATCCTTTTTCTCTCTGTACTCAAAGAGGGTCCAGGTTCATTGTTTTCCTCCAAATATTATTGAAAGTGAGTGGGAATCTAACTGGCAGGCCTCTTTGTGTGGTGTACGTATGCCTCAAAAGCTTATCCGTGCTACATAGGAGAGACTGGTTAGGATCCGTTCTGAACATGCAGTATTTATGATATATGATGGAAGAAAGGGGAAGGAGAAACAAGAGCACTTGTAATTAGCTCCTATTGGTAATCTCCCAAATAGATTCATAGCACAAGCTGATAACAAGCGTAACATCAGAGAAGTTGTGTATGCTTTCCTAGACAAATGCATCCTGTAAATGAAATTACCTGTAATTCCAGGCTTGCGCCTTTCTTAATCAGACTGCCAGTCAAGTTCCTCTCTGTCAGCTGTTGTAGATTTGAGCCGCATACATGCAAGTTTATAACTGAGATGAGATTGCTTATATTCATTTCCCTTTTTGACCTAAGCTGCTGCTTTCTTTAAACCCTAAAACATTTTCTCATGCTGAGAAATACAAATCTAATATGAAGAGGTGGATTGTTTTTTCCTATCCTAAGGTAATATAAGAGAATTCTCTCATTTTAGTTAATGTTTACATTAAAAAAAAAAAAGTTATTGTATCACATAAATGACATTATGCATTGTGAAATAAAAGGATTTTTTTTTTCCTGAGTTTTCAAATGAACTCTATTTTAAAAAACTTCTACAAATTGTGCAGAGCAAAAGCAACCCCTATTTGTAGTCTGTATAGCACGTTGAAGACTCCAGTCTCACACAAAGCTCCAGATAACTATATGATGCAGAGTCATCCTGTGATGCAGTAGGATCCAAGTCTGGTCTATTTTATGCTTCCCAGGGAACAAAGCACTTGACCGCTTTTGACTTCCCTAGTGCCTGACCAAGATGCACACACACTTTCACTGACTAATCCTGTAATTGTTTTGTGTGTGTGTGTGTGTGCGTAAAGGATACAGAGAACAGCTTATGGTCTTATGGGACCTTTTAAAATTGGGAGCTCAGAGTCTATTTATCCATGGTCCTAGCCTTAAACAGCGCTGATAATAATTCACACCGTTGTAGAATAGAGCTAGATACAATTGAAGAGGAAGGCAGAAAAGGGACAAACTATATTTTAAAACAAAGCAAATGGAAAACATTTTTTTTAATTCCCAAACACGGTGAATGTATTTTTTTCTGTGCAATCTTTATAGAATTTCAGTAGAGAATTTACATGGGACATTATGCCCAGATACAAGTAACAATGGAATGAGTAGAGGAAGAAAACAGATTCTGGAAAAACTGAAGGAGAAAAGGCCAAGAAAAGCAGTTTGGAAGGGGAGAAACATAATCATGCTAGGCAAGAAAAAAATGAAATTCTTAGAATGAAACCACAAAGGAAGGAAATAAAACAAGGGATCCATGGTGTTACTCTGAAATACATTGCATTTGAAATAGATCTAGAAATTGCTAAAGTTCATCTGTTACGTAGGAACACAGACTAGATGATCACATTGATAGTTACCAATGATCACATAGTGAAACTAAAATAAGTTAGAAGTGAAATACTCTCTAAATGTTGTCAAGAGGGTGACGAATACTTGCATATTTTTTTCTAAGACTTAACATTATATGACATACACCTGTTTGTACTAATTGAAAAGGTAGATGACAAGTGTAAGATACAAGTGTAAGTGGTCGAGTTTGTTAACAGAGCCAACTGTTTGTTCCTTTCCAGTTTTCTATCAAAAAATGAATCTAACATACAAAAACATTAAAATACCCAAGAAATATACCAAATTGCACCTTATCTGTTGTGATGCTTTTGAGACATGCAGATAGCTGAGTTTTACAGTTCAAAACACGGAACGATGGTAGCAGTAGTACCACATTTACTGAGACTTGCACATGCTGACCTTTGTCTCCCCATCATTTTGTTCACAGTATGATAAACATGGATTTAAGTGAAATAAAAAGTGAGAACTGACTGTGTACAAGCATTCTGCCATCCCCAATGCTGAAATAAATGTACAGTTAACTTCTACAGGGCTAAGACAACCAGGGGCTACAGTTCGGTGGGTGCATGATAACCCTTTTGTTTCCTGTCATGTGTCTACACCCTAGTTTGAGTTGCAGTATTTACAGACTCCAAACTTAGCTTTCCTGAAGGCTTTCTAATGAGTATTTAAAAGCTGAAACCGAGTTAAACTTCACTGGAATTAAATTTATAGCTAGATGAGAAATGGTATGCAACATCAGTAGTCATCAATGTTGTAAGCTAATCCATCCTAATTTTTCACTTATTTTTGGTTTGGTTTAGGGATTTTTCTAGCTGTGTTTGACCATCTGCTAAATATTTTTAAGTATAAGTGATATATATATATATATATATAAAACTTGTTGCCATTTTTTTATAATGTTTGATTGCTCTGCAGCATCACTAATAACACATATGCGTGTTATAAAATTTAAACGTTTTGTTTTCAGAATTAAAATTGTCACGTGAATGTATGTATTTAAAAATCAGGATTTGCAGTTTGGGCAGATACCATAGCCATACAATCCTGCTTAGCTGCTGCCAGTAACTTAAAAAAGAACATTTAAGCTAAACCATCTGTGATTAAATGGTCATTTTTATGCCAAATATCTGACTGCATGTTTGCACCTGTAGAGAAGTGCATAACTGAAAAAAGAAAAAATGTAAGCAGGCTGTAGGTTGAACTGTTTGTGCTCTCTCCTGTTCTGTGGTGTTTGGCTCCTCATTTCACTAGCCGCAGCCCTACCTAACCTATGAGTTGTGAGGGCATTGTTCTGGTAGTCAGGATACTACCAGTAGCTAGGTTGACCTTGCCTCTGCTTCAAGGTTGTGAGAAGACCTTGTAAAAGCCTCATAGCTTCAGTTCTCTCCTTTTCCTTTTTTTTTTTTTCTTTTTTCATTTTTTTCCTTCCTTCCTTCCTTCCTTTTTTTAAAAAAAATAATAATGATTTTTATTTCCTTTGGAAAGCACTTGGCACTGTAGAAGTGGATAATGTAAAAGAGACAGGTAGTGAACATCCATCCATGAGATCCAACATAACTGAATGCTAGAAAAAAGCCATTCTGGTACTTCTTCAGAAAACTTGGGAAAGACATTGAGATTTTATGAATAATGAAATTTTTTTTATAGTAATACTTACCTTTGTAAGGTAAGAACTCTTATTGAAGGAGCATTTTTCACATGAATCTGGTTATTTGAGAATTCATATTAAACTCATGGTTCATCTTTGTAAGATTCCTGTGAAATACCTTAGTATGCTCAGTAGAAATACCTAATGCTGATAGTTGTCATCAATCACGTGAAGTATTCTAGATGCAAGGACTGAAGAGGTATCCCACGTAACTACTTTGGTTGAACAAAAATTATAAACCCACTTCTGCTAAAGGGCACCTTCAGGATTTCTGTTGTGTTAAAGGGAGTTGGATTTGCATGACAAATTGATTTAGCTGTCGCCATCTAACAGCGTCACTAGAGGAATCCTTGATTCAGCATTCAGAGTTTTCCAGTGGATTACCAAGACATTGGCTATATGTTGAAATTCATATAAATTTAATGGTGATGGTTTTGGAGAAGTTGGCAATGTTTGGTTATAACATAATAATAAAAAAATGACAGGAATGTTGATGTTAAAAGTATCGGGCAATTTTTCTGCTGACATCTGTGCATTTCACTTCATGTATCTGTTAAAAGGAGTGACAAAACATAAATGCATGCACCCCTTGTATGGATCATTCAAGTATCTGACTGAACTGACAATGGTGTATTGAATTGAATTTTCTGTTTTGTCATTTCTTCTATTACTACAGTTACTATTCATTTACCTATACTTTCTACTGTACTCTCTGCTGTTGCATATGATACTACCAATCTGTAAGCTTTAGTCTATGTTTTTTACACACATAAAACTTTAAATCATGTATTTTTCAAATTGACTATTTCTAAACACAGTGTGTTTTTCTTACCTGTAATTCATCAGTAGGACAAGATTGCAGTTCTTACATAAATCTGAGGCTTCACACATCCCCATCCCTGGGGGTGTTCAAGGCCAAGTTGGATGGGGCCCTGGACAACCTGGGCTGGTGGGAGGTTCATGGCAAGGCGTTGGTACTGGGTGATCTTTAGGGTTCCTTCCAACCCAAACCATTCTGTCGTTCTTTGATTCACTTTTAAACATAAACATCGCTTTTCATTATTCTATAGTCAATACTCCTGCAGTGGAGAAAGCACCATGAAATATATTCAGTAGGAATAGTCATAAGTGTGTCTGTGCATACACAAATACAAGTCAGTAATTATTATCATTTGGGGTTAAAAACTGCAAGTGATTGATTCTACATGAATGCTGGGATAAGGAAAGGAATGCCTGAATGGACTAAGTACAGAATTTTGTGTGTCGCTTCCATGGCAAAATTGGCTGGAACTAAGACACACAAAAACTAATTGTTTTTGAGGTGAGCAGTAGATCAATGTAGTGACTCTTACCCTGATCATTAGCTGTAATTAAGGAAAAGTTTTCCAAAAGAATGACAGTAACATTTGATGACACAAAAATGAAAACCTCATTTCATTTTGTGTTAAAATCAATGGTTGTTTAGCCAGTGAACTTTCTGAGAGCAGAATCTATCTTTAAATGTTCTTGGATTTTACAGGCAGACACTACTCATGTGGTAATTAAAAAAAAAAAAAAAAAAAAGACTAGACGTGTTTTATTTTAAACTGTCATCTGCTTGTACTAGATATGGACATAAACTGGAGATTTAAATGGATGGAGAGATTCTCAAGTATAATTTATAGATTGCAAGTTGGTGAGCTTCATTAAAATCATTTTATGCAAGGAAATGTTGTCTGAAGGTGTGCCAGGGGAGGTTTAGATCGGATATTAGGAAGAAGTTCTTCAAGGAGAGGCTGGTCAAGCATAGGAATGGGTTACCCAGGGAAAGGGGTGAATTTCCCATCCCTTGAGGTACTTGAGAGACTTGTGAACGTGGCACTAAAAGAAATGGTTTAGTGATGGAACTCAGCAGGTCACACTGATGGTTGAACTTGGGGATCATGAGGGTGTTTTCCAACTTAGATGATTCTACAATTCTGAATAGAATAGAATAGAATAGAATAGAATAGAATAGAATAGAATAGAATAGAATTACATTGTATTTAGTACAGTAATTTAAGAGATACAAAGATATGTTTGAAAAATTTTTAATTACCAAGAACATTATTATATTGCAAGCTTGGAAGCATTCAGGCGTAATACAAAAGTGTTTGGTTCACACATGAAAGCTTTATTTTGAGAGTTTCTCAATATGGGACAGAGTTGAAATGGTTTGGGAGTCACTAATCATGTTTGGTGTCTTTGATAATAAAGCTTGTCATTTTTTTCTACAAACACATCAAAAAGAATTATGTTTTAAAGACTAGAGGCTTGTTTTTATATGAACATTTCAGCCTTTTTTGCATCAGAAATTGTACACATATTCAATCACCTATCTGCTTCTGGGCATTTATATATTCCCCATGATTACAGTAATGTGGCCTGTGTGCACAAACTCCTGACCTGTATGTTCAAATAAAAGAGAGGTTTAAATAAATCACACATACAAATCAATACTTCAATGCACAATCATGGTATCCATAATTAAAAATCTAAGCATATGAATAAAAATTTCAATCCTCTCCTTTTAAAAATCGGGTGACATAAAATATTTCTTGCAATGGGTTGGATTGTACTGTTTGCTATAATTCCTTGTTAATTATAATAGTGTAAAAGAGACGTTACACAGAGAAGGGAAAAAAGAATTGCATAACTTTAGCTGATCTATTAGAAAAGCAATTGATCTTGTAAAAGTTGTGAATCAAAAAAAAAAAAAGAGCATTGAGATCTTAAATTATTAAAAACTACAGTCTTATAATAAGGCCATAACAAGAAATTGTATCCTTGTAAATAGTGACTGCACTATTCTTCAGGTTTTTATTGTTAATAACTGCCTGTAAGAATATTACATTCCTTCAAGGTATGCCTTCTCTAGAAAGCTGTTCTACAGTTTTGTAATAAAGTAATAAGTCATGTCAGGGAGAGCTTTAGTAGGCTTTCAGTGTACACCTTGAGTGTGTGCTGAGGCATGAAGCCAAGTGCCATTAATTATTTGAGAAGCGTGCTGGTACCCTACTGTTCTTACACAGAAAATCAGTTGGACAATAATGGGTTAAGCAGCCAAAAAAAAAAAAAAATGAAAATAAATGCTGTTGCTACAATTAATAGGCTGGAAGTTTTGGTACTTCTCATAAGTTGAAACCTTGCAGCTTCAGAAAAATCACTTCCAAAAAAAAGCACCTGCAAAACAACAGATGAAATAATTGATATCATAGGAATGAATTAACCCAGGTGAGCAGATTCACTTGTTAAGAACAGACAAATGTGCACCTGCAAAGTTCTTGCACAAGGAATAGGCAAATGTAGCATGAAATAACATATGTAGAGTTGAAAATAGAAATGAGGTTTCTCACTATGTGGGAGGAAGAGAGGAAAAATGGGGAGAAGGATTAGAAACATCATTTTACAGTACCAGTAGAAGGGACAGAGAGGAAGAATAACATGTATGTTGTAGTATTTGATAAAGGATACCATGAGATCGACAAATTGTTCTCTATATATCAACAATTTTGGTACATATATCAGAAAGAAAGCACTGACAGGTACTTTGAATCTTTCTAATGGTAGCAGGTATTTTTCTAGCATTGCTGTATCTCAGTTGAAGGGATAACAATTTTATAACTGTTATCACCACTTTCAGGAAGTTCTTTTTAAAACATTCCAATAAACTCTTTTTGGAACCAACACCACATTGGCCACTACCTGAACATATTTATGATATTGGAGAAAACCTTATAAACAACACAACACCTACTTGAACTAGAAAACAAAGCTAGCAACACAGTTCTGAGTTAGGAGAGCTGTCTTTTTACAACCATTGTAACAGTAAAAGTGTAGAAAAAGAGGAAGCCATAGCTTAAATGAGCTGGACCATTTTTCAGCCCCTACACTAGCACCAGCCAGCATTGTAGAGCAATTGTCTCCTGAGGATTCACATTCCTTGTGATCATGAAAGATACACAAATGAGCACCTCCTTGGAGGAATGCCATTCTAACATTTATGACACAGAGATGGATAACGCACAAGATAAATTAGCTACAAAATGGATCTGATATCTGCAGACCATTTTTTCTCTGGCAGAATGAAATATTTGGTATGGTTTGCAGAGTCCTCTTACAAGGTTAGGTTCCTCAGCTGTCCATAGAAATGTAAATAATTCTGTGAAAACATTAGGCTTCCTGGCCTACCAGCTTGGACACTAATTCCTGCTGAAATGATCAGGGGAGATCCAGCAAACACAGGTTTTTTACTCAGTTATATTAAATTATATCCTACTGCTTTTTCTCAGACTTCTCTTTTGTAATGTTAACTGCAGTGTTGAAAAACTTTTCATACTCCTACCTTCTCACTTCCCCCAAAAAGCCCTTCTAGCAACATCTATAGCCTAACCACTATTTCAGCTGTTCTTTATGAAAAGCAATTTGATATGCTGAACAGCTTCCAGCAATGTTAAATAAACTACTCCCAGTGTGCGTTACGGCATGGTGCCCTCAGTCTAATGGATTTGCTTGATTTCCGTACTGCTTTAGTCTGAAGACTAGAGCAGCAACAGTTCCATTCTGTTGTTTTTGTTTGCTTCTGTTTTTGTTTTTGTTTTTGTTTTGGAGTGTAAAGAACTTTGCAGAAGAACCTCTCTTCTTCAAAAATATGTGGACAGATGTGCCACTGCAACATGCGTTGCACAGGAGATGACATGCCCACTTGCGTCAGAATGCACAAGTTGTTCCGTTTCACCTTGGTTTATGTGTTGACAAGGAGCTAGACGTGTTAAATAGAAGCTGTTAAAATTCACATGGAGATTAAAGCATTCTCTCCACTTTTCTGACATGCCAGTGAGCTTTCCTGACTAGAACGTTCCTCCTTTTTGGTCTGGGTGTTACCACTTCTCAAATCTGCCAGGGTGGAATGACAAGTCTATCCTAAAGATACCTTGCAGGGAATATGCTGAGGTGACGACTATTACAGCTGATTATCTGGTATTTGAGTTTTAAGGACTTGCACGGGTGCAGAATGCTCCTTGGCATTACTGTTTTTCCACATCACTCAGATGCCAGCTGTTTACTGAACTGATGGAATGACGAAAGCATTTTCTTTCCTTATGAAAAAAAAATGCTTTGCAATAATAATGATTAAAAAGCAATAAAATGCATTATTAAGCTTATACTTTAAAATGAAGAATTTCTACAGCTGCTGTGGATGGATTTGTGGACTCAGTAAATAACTTCCACTATTTACTCCAGTGCTGCATCACCTCAAAGTGTTCTCAGGATTATGTTTCTCCTGCTTTTCTAGTTAAAGATGGGTACTGGAGATGCTGGAGATGGCTTCTTGGAGATGCAGTAGTCTCGCCCTTCCATTCTTGCAGGATTTCCTGATCCCAGGAGTAGGCACTGGTACATTGCTGCGAATTACTTACCTTCTTTTCCACTGCTCTTGTGTTCCTTGATTACCATTTCTGTTGCATTCCTTAATTACTCTGACTGATTTCTTTTCTTTATTATCTTCCTAAAACACACTGAGGTTCCTTTAAAATTAGGCACTGTAGAGAATACTATTTAAAGATTTATGTAGTCTGGTTAATTGTAGATTTTCTGTGGGATCAATCCATAAACAATCAACAGAACAAAAGGCTAATTTCAGCACAGAACAGTGCATCTGAGTATGCATAATTCTCACCTCAGAAAATTTACCTGATTACAGGGATCCCCACAACAGTCAGTAGCACATGGCAGCCAAAAATAGTTGCTCACCTGCTCAGGGCACTGCAGGCTGTTGGTTTGGTCTTGTTTCTCCCATCACTCATACAGGTACCCCACTTGTCATCTTCTGCTTTGCACATTGCTGAGACAACTTCAAGACTGCCTGCCAGCTGAGGACCTTCCAGCATCAGTGTCCCTCTCAGAAACTACTGACAGATTGGCAACAGCCACAGAAACTTAGGGACTAGATTCTGCCTCTACCGACTAGCAAGAGGTCTTCAGGGCCATGCAGAGTACACTTAAAATAAATCTAGGCTCATAAGTTGTTATTGTCTTCTCATGGAGGAATCAGATAATTTCCACGAAAAATACTGGACCAGCTTTGGTGCTCCTGCTTGGGAATCTTGAGCCAGTTTTCAAAGGTGGTGTTTTTCTTACTAGGGGTTCCCTGTGGTAATGCCAGTAACACAGTGCTGCAGGAATGTGGTAGTGCGGTCTCTATGTGGTTAAAATCTGGAGTATTCCTATCCTAATAGCTTGGTGTTTTATTATTATTATTATTATTGTTTTCTTTGTTTTGTTTTGTTTTAACCTCGGCAGCCTTTTTATTGACTTGGATGCCCAAAACAAATGTTTCTCTCAAATCACTGACGCATCTTCACTGGGCAGGGGATAATTGCTGATTTCTTCAGGCACATCTAAGTGGCATGAAAGCTGTTTTGTTTTGATTTTAGCCTGAGTTTGTTTTTCACCATTGGTGCTTATACAGGCATACATAAAAGGATCTAACACAAAATGAAACTGTACTGTCATCTGGGAGCCTCTTTAGGGAGGTGTAGCTGAGCTAAACATAACAAAAGTTGCAATATTATAACTTTCTCTAAAAAGTTAACTGTATTGATTCATCAATGCAGTCTATAAAATGCTTTTAATGGCTAAAAAGGTTGCAGATACTATTTAAAGCAGTGTAGCCTGTATTATGAATAGCATTTATTTAACAGATATGGTTTCGAATTGTAGTTTCAATCCTTGATATTTCTAATCAAATGAGCCTCTTTTCAGCTGCTTATAATTTTGCCACTTTATTCATTCATGCTGAAACATTACTACCTGCCATCTACCTGTTGTAGATGTAGTTCTGAGAATTAAGTGAAAAAGTTGTATCAGTGTTGAAATAATTTTCCATCTCTGTCTCTGAGAAGTACCTGTGCTTCCAGAATCATGTTCATAAATTTGCATCTATATGAATGTGTTTAGAATGCTCATTTTTATTTCTTTGAAAACACAAAAATGTTTGTGTTTTCGAGATTTTTAAAGATAGCAATCTACAGTGCATTAAGAAACATAGCATTAGTACTTAAATAAAAGTGTCCCTCAAATTTATCCAAACAACTGAATAGCTTAATCCATTATTTAGCATATGTATTACATATAATTCAGTTTTCTGTTTGTGTATGGGTTTTATTGATTCTTTGATGAATTACAAGTTCTTGGACACTAATCTTTCACCTGCAGTGTTGTATTGTAAATATTCTTAAGGTTTTGTTAGTTTGTTTTTTAAATTCAGTAGGACACAACTACAAAACAAAGTCCAAACAGATATTTAGTAAGTTAGGACCTTAAAGTAAATCATACGTGGTCAGAACTACTACAGGTCATAGCTACCTGTCCTCTCTTTTCCACAGAGAACCAAATGACATTTAATAGTTACATTGGAATTTGAGAATTGTACCATGCTAGCCCTGTGATCTTCATGGATATGAACCTACAGAATAGTCGAAAAAGTAAGCATATCCACCAAATGTGGTATTAGGTTTAAAATTAACAAGATCTTAATTTCACTCTTTCATCTGGTGAATCTTGGGGTCACCTCTGTTTTCTCTTATTGTAGCCAATTGTTGCTATTATTCAGTTTAGATTTATTCCCGTCTTTTGAGAATTGAAAATAATGTAAAATCAGAAAATTATTTTTAGAAATAATATTCTTATATTATTAAATTATTAAATATTATTAAAAATAGAAAATTATTATTCTTTGAAGAGCACTTTTACATATAAACTTATTATAATTAATATGTTGCTTAGTATCTCCCACACCTATTGATGTACAGTAGAAATGAATGTTTAACTTTGCCCATTAAAACTTTGACAAGTTACATATGAGGAAGTTTGCATGGATCTTAAACTGATGATCTCACAGTGTCTGGTTTCCAAAAAAGTAGACAAGATTTCCTGTGATTTAACACAAGAAGTCTTAAGAAGAAATCATCTCACATCCCATCATCTCGTTGATTTTGTCTCCTCTAATATACTACATATACATATATATGTTTCTCTGTATAAAGGCATGTGTATGTATGTTATGTGTGTACATCTACATAAACATTCAAAACAAACTGTACACTTTTCTCAGAGAGGGAATGATGGTGGCAAACATGGTAGATTAAGTTATGCTGTGGTGGAAGGCCGTTAGACCTTTCTTTAATACATATGCTACTGGAGCTTGTCTGGAATGGAATCTTTTTCTTTTTTTCCCCTCTCTTTTTTTTGAGGTAGAAAAAAATAATAGCCTGATGGTTAGATGATTTGTTAAATTAGATAGAACTGTGGTGTGAGTGTGTCCTATAACATACACACACAAAGTGAATAATGTTATGTACAAAAAAGGGAAGAAATATTACTTAACAGTGTGTTATGAAGGCCTTTGAAGGCCATGTATGGAGATAAAATCAAAATTAATGCACCTACGTTACATACACCTACAGGAAAACACATAAATAAGGTAAAAAATAGAATAGGTAGGCAGCCTGTGACATTATCATTCTGCATGTAGTTAAAAAAGAAAAGAGCACAAGTCAGCTGTGTTTTTCCTACACTGTCACTTTTTCTGAACCCCCATCTCCCCCTTGACTGTAAGTTTAGGGAAAGACAGAATGTTAACAGCCAGTCTTCCTCCCAGATCTTAGAAAATCCTTCCATGACAAGGCAGTGACAAAGAACAGGTTTTGATAGCCTCCAGCAGCAACAGGAAAGCAGCTTATGTTACTGAGTAATTGTTGCTCTGTATGCGAAAAGTTTAATAAAATAGTTTGTTTTCACACTGCAAAAGCTATTTGAGTCACCTCAGTGGCAAACAAGGTGTTTATCTTTGTTGTTATCAGAAGCCTTTAGTTGATAACTTAAAACTCTTTGAGAAGTAGCTGACAAAGCACCTTAAGAAGTGCAGAATAGTATTCACCTGTGCTGTGTAGTGCAGATCCCAGCTCTTTGAGCTGTTGAATTGTATCTAGTATGACAGGCAGTGATAAAATTAATATCACTGACTGTTTTCCTTGCCTGCATGAGCTTATGGATAGAATTCAGATTCTTTAAAAATATGCTATGTGACCCAAATCACTGCTCCAGTTGTTGTATTGCAACTGATGTTTTATACAGAGAAAAACTGTATTGACATGAACTGATAATAGTTTAATATAAACCGATTATCTCTTTTGTCATTTCTTGTAATCATTTTAATAAACAGTCTCAGTAGAATATTAAAATACGAGAATGACAGAAAATAAGTCGCTGAAAAAAAGATTTATCACAAAGAATAACTAATTTAATTTACCTATCTTCATTATATAGTTTAATTAGAGAAAGCAGCTTTGTACCTGACTCTTTTTCTTTCTTCTCCCTTTTTGCTTTCCAAAGTCAAAGATGTGAGTAATGCTGTCCTCTCTTCTCCACCCAAAAAAATAGAAATATTAGACAGCAGAAGATATGGGCAAGAGAAGAGATCGATTTTAGTGTACAAACACAGATGCATTTAAGTACATAACCCAGCACACAGAAATATAATCCCATCAAATTTACCTCAAATAAAAAGCAAAATCAGTCCATTTTCCTAAAATGGTTGGGTCATTTTGTCACTAAGTTGGATATGGATCTCTCCTTACCATCTGTAGGAAGGGGGGAACCAAGCTAGATAATTGCTTTTTTGAAATACGATGTCTTTTATTCTATAGCTTTGACTAACCAGCATGTTCTGTATTTCATAATCTATCATGGCTGGTCTCTCTCCAATGAGTCGCCATGCCTCATGTTTCTAGGAACTCCTCCTGCATAGTCTCACTATGAGTTTGAACACAATCCAACGCATATCCCCTCTTTTTTCTCAGTCCATTTGTGACCTGAATAAAACAAGGATCATGTGAAGAAAGAAAAGGCATGCGATTACTAAATCAGATAGTACTCACATTCAAAGACTGTCATTACATCCTTATTTTGTAATATCCTAATCTTTGTGATCATATTCTCCCTTTTGTAGGTAAAATACATAGTGCATCTTTCATTATATTCTTTTTTTCCTGTTCTTTTCTATATACTTCTTTGTTCTTTTCTACGTATTTTTACTAGAATATAAATTGCTTAAAATAATATTTTTTAAGAAATAATAAATAATTGCTTAAAATAAACTAGATCTAGTTTCTGCACAATAGTAGAGTCAAACAGGCTTTCCTAGATTGCTCTTTCTATAAAGCGATCAGGTATCAGAAGGATAAAAGGACCTTAAAATTGTAATATTTATATATTGACAGAATATAACAAATATGGAAGATGTCAGTCTTATAGTACAATAATGGGTTTCAGCAAGCAATTTAAGAAAATGTATGAGGTGTGTAAAAGCATAGCAAATTATGTGTTTCAGAAAGATTAAACCATCTCTTCCACAGCTACTGATGGTTGCCATTCATTGTAAATGACAGCAGAGTCTTCTCCATTTTAATTTGATTGATGGGTTCTCAGCCAACTATAAAAATCCCATTTTCATGAGGAATGTTTTCCCACACACAGACCAACAAGTGTCAGAAACACCTAAAAGTTGCTCTAAGTTTTCTTTGCACTCCCTTTACTTCAGCTTACTTGGTAACAGTCAATTCAGACCTTGTAAACTGGGAAATCAACATATGTCCCCACCATGACAAGCTTGTGCACAGCAGTGAAAATGCCGCTGTTTTTAAAGCAGCAAGGTTTTTGAGCGCTACGGTGACCACCACGTCTGCGTTTGTTACCATTCAGAGTACCTCCCAGGTAAGGGAAGTACTTAACAATCATAACTGTCTCGATCACTAAAGACTGATAATTACCATGACCTTATTTATTACACAGGGCAATTCAAAAGAGTCTGAGAAATAATGTCTCAGCTAGCCAGAGGTGAAGCCCTCACTCCTCATTGCCTGAGCAATGCCATTAGAGCAGGGCCTGTCAGCCTACAGGCAGCCTTTGTCTGGCCTCCCCAGCTTTGGCAATTTATCTGTTTTCCCAGGACCTCAGTGTACAGCTTTCTTTGCACTTTCTGTAACACACTTCCAGGTTTAGGTCTTTGGGCTGCCACGGGGCCTGTAGCGGCCTGGGCTCCTTGGGCACAGCCCAGGCCCATCCCAGCAGGGTGCAGGGCAGGCCGAGGGGCAGGGGGCAGCCCCAGCATGAGGACGGCCCGCGGGCAGGCTGAGATGGGGGCCTGCAGGTGCTCCTGGCTCGGCTGGGCCCCTGGCCAGGCAAGGCTGCGATGCAGCAGGGCTGTGGCTCGTGTAGGGACCAAGAACGGGAGCCACAGCTGAACGCACCTCCCAGGGACTGGAGTCGGCCTGTCTGCGTCCTCAGGATTGAGCTGTGGGGAAGCCTCTAACCATGGCCCCAGTGGGATGGGGCCACCCTCAGCTGCACTGGCCCAAGGCCCTGCAGCCGAAGTCTTCGTGGGGAGAGGCACTGGGGACTCTTCTTTGATGTGGTAATGGCCACAAGCCATGCACCACATGCACCCAAGTCCTTGTGAGAAACAACACAAACACTGTGCTGCTGGGAACAGTGGAGATAGTATCTCATTTTAAGCAGTAAGTATTAACTTTGGACTCTGGTTCACAATGCACCTCAAAAGCTTTTACAGTCTCTTTCATTACCTCTGCACATAGCATCAACAGTGCTAAAACTCTTCTGCAGCTGCTTGGTAAATGCCTTCTCCCTACCCTCTGCCCTAGCTGGTAACCTAGCAAGTCATGAATCACTATCTTTAAGAGTTCACCAGAGCTTTGCAAATTATTAAGATCTCTTTTCATATGCATCTTTGTGTAATACAAACAAACCTAAATGTCATATATTAAACATTAAATAAGGAAAATTATATTAATTAAAAAGTTTTCTACAGTTTAAAAACACTCTAGACAAATCAAGATAAAGCTACAGTAAAGCACTTTTATAGACATGTTATCGTTTGTGAAGCCAATTAAATTATCACTGCTTCTCTGCATGATCCCTGGTATTTCATTGGAGAAAACTTTGGTGTCTTTGAATTGTTCATTCAGACACCCTGCTAATTACTTAACCATTAAGGCAATATTTTATTATCGTCCCCCAGGCTTTACAAAAGTCAAATCTTATACAGTTCATATAATTAGAAGCTCACAAAGTCACTTCTGTTGGATAAAGTCAGGGAAAATAAGATGCCTCCCAGTGATTAAAAGGTTATAAAAAAATACTTTGTGTTAACAAACATAAATACAAACTTTTTTTTTTTTTTTTTGAATAGTCATCCATGCACAAATAATTTGTGCAAATGATAGATACAATAACTGCTAGCTGAATGAAGGAAATGTTATAACGAGAAACACTTTGAAAGTACTAATTTATCAACCCATACAAAATGGGTTTTACAAAACTTTCTGCATACATAAGCATCTGGAACAAACTTTTAACTTACTTGCAATGTATTTTACATGTGATTTTGACTAGAAAATATGACCTTTTTCCTTCTCCAAATACAAAGCAACAGCCTATTCATAATTAAGTGCCTGAGTTTCTGATTTACCCATCAGGTAGTTTGTGCACAGAGTTGTGGGGAGCTGGAACTGCCACAGATGAGTAAGCAACAAAGATGATAGGAAGCTGGGCAAAAGCTAAGATCCTGCTTCATTAAGGAACTCAGTTAACATTAAGCATGCAGGTAGTTCTGTTGATTATGCTGTTGACAGAGTCATATCCTAATCCTTATTTTAGCTCTCATGTGGTTTGGGGACTCTTTGAGTTGAATACATCTAGCACCTGTGTATGGTTTGATACCACAAGCTGTGGTGACTTGCATGTAGTAACACAATACGTGATCTCATAGCAGAACATTTACGAACCCCAGTTCTAAAAAATGTTACACAGATGGGAAATTACAACAGAGTGCTTATACCATTGACTCCTTTGTGCAATTTTCCTGTAAGTTTTGATTGGAATTGCTTTGAGCTACAGTTGGCAGTGGTCTTATACAGCCTGAAGCTCCACAGAGGAGGCCAAACCATACTCAGTCCTGTTAGGATATGCCAAAGAAGTTAATAGGGAGATTATTCTTTTCTTCACAGGGAGCAGACATAGTTCTGTACAGACCATGAGCAGCGTAAAGCTGTATTCAGTTTGTGCTGGTTGGTTGGTACCTATCAGGGCATAAACAGGCATGACAGAACATGACCCTGTCAAAGTCTAACTCATAACAAGTTAGAAGTAATCATAGCCCTTAAAACATGCTATTAGACATGTTTCATGTTCAGGAGGAATTCCTTAGGAATTGAGGTTGCAAATTAACAGCCTGTGTTGACCTTGCATGCTTATTACCTGATCAGATATTGTGGCAAATTTTCATGTTATTGGTTGTTGTTTTTCATTGAAATAAGCTTGTTTACAAATTATTCTGTACTTGTTTTGGACTGCATTAAAGAAGCACCACCCCATTCTCTAAAGATGCATGCATGTCTCTGAAATTATAGCGGTTGGGACATTTGCTAAATTAGCTTTTAAAACCTAGGTAGGAAATGTAGTGTTTTTATAGTTTTCGAAGGACAAGGGTAAATTGCTTCTTGTTAAAGTTGAAATTCAGATAGTGAAGCATAATATTTGTTAGTAGTGTATACGCTTCGATACTGTATGGCAGCTGAAGTGCTGTATTTCAGTTCTGTCCTGCATATTCAGTGATCTTTACAGAGTAACAGTTTCACCTTGAATGTTGGCAGTCAGCACCAAGTTATCCCAGGAGCTGAGTCATCCAAAACTTGTGATCATTTGGGGGCTCTCAGCGTGTGTTAGTATGTTTATGGAGGGCTGGATTTTATTTAAAAGTATCCAGTAATTGTAAAATGTCTTACTCTACATTTGGATGGGGGAGAATTGTCAGTAGCTTTGTAAACTTAAGCATACCAAAGCTGTCCTGATATCTTTGGCTTTAGAATGCGTGGTGTGTATCTGACATAATGGTGCGTGCATTTGTGTTGGCTTCAGAAAAAGTAGAATATTCACATTTTCACCCATATTTCCTCAGCATTTTCATGAGTATATATATGCTTTAAGACAAAAATAAAAATAAAAAACCCAACCATATTGAAAGCATAAATGCTTTAAATATACTCCAGAATACTATTTCAGAATAAAACATTTACTTTATTTTTTAAAAAATAAATCATGTTCTCCTTGAGTTTTATTTTAGAATAATGAACAGCTTGAAGTTTAAACAAAATATTTTTCTTGAAAAAGACTGCTGTGTTTCTTTTGATCTAAACTGGTTTGTAATCTGGGGGACAGAAGGGAAGGAGTGATTTGAGAACTGACAGAAAAAAATTGGAAGTAATAAGGATTTTAAAGAGCAGTCATTTTGCTGTGACTGAAAAGGTAGCCTGGCATTGCCACCTCTTTAATCACGAACTTCTTTGTGTGGAACTGTATGCATGAAAGGTAGCTATTAAAAGCAAGAACTTAATATTCATCTTCAGCTAAGGCATGGCAGGATTTGGGCATGAGAAAAAAAAAAGGCGCAGGCATATGTAACAGCCTTCCAACATTTCACCTTACCTCCTCTCCTCCTTCCTCCTAGCAAAGCTGAGAGGAGTCAGTGTCCACTGCCTGTATCTACAATGCTGCTGTCTTCCTTGTACCAAACCCGCTGTCATTCCAATCAGTAGAAAATTGCCACTGACTGTAATCACGGTGGTATCAGACCAGGAGCCTTTGAAAGGGAAATCCCCTGCTGTTCCCACCTCTCTTATCTCTAGCACCAGAAATACTTATATTTTTTCTTCGGTGACAGCAGGGCAGGATTCCTTCCTAATACCTATTCAGCAAAGTCAGAAGAACACACTGGGAGAACTGCTGAAACTGTTGGGTCAAAATTAAGCTCTTAAAATTACATTTGAAAAAATGGCTCCTGGATTCTGATGGATAATCAACTGCTACCTTTTTTAGTCCCAAACACTCCCTTTTCCCTCAGACACTAACAAAATCGCTTTTGTATCAAGTGGGTGCTTTGGAATCAGAAGCCAAACTGATCTGTGTATATCTTATCTATAAGTTAATGCCCTTTAATTACTCACTTAATTGGAACCGACAGTGAATCCATAAAATTCCTAAATCGTGGTACTTATTTATAGAACACTATATTCCAATATTGTTGTCTTATTGCAAGGGAAGGAAATACTGCCTAGTTCCTGTAGAAATATGAAGAATATAGTCTTGAATATGTCAAAATGAGAAAAAGCCACATGGATCTTTGAAATATTTATAGCAATGGCTTCCATTGTACTGGTGAAGGAGTCGGAAGGAATATGAGCCTATGCAGTCCACACATGTTAGAGTTGCTCTTTCATTTGTTTCAGTTCTGTTTGCTTATTGGGAATCCAGAAGACAGTAGCTGTAATTCGTACTGGCATGTGTGAATGTGGTAGCTGGCAGGAGAAAGAAAGAAATCTCTGTCTAAACTTGTGTGGTGACTGCTGAGGACTGTTGTATAGTATTTCAGAATGCAAACCAGGTATATTTATGATAACATCTATTTTAATTAATTGTTTCTGCTTTAAAGGCCAACAGAAAGTCATTTAAGTTTCTACTGTAATGAAGAACTGCTGGGACTCCTGCTCCAACTGGGTGGGCGGTGGGCTCTGACTGCTGCAGCATCTCCTGTCCCCGCAGCAGCTGCTATCTGGGTTGTTTCTTGACACAATTAAGAGTAGCCTCAGGCTTGCTGTAGTTTGTGCTAGAGGGTATTGGCACCTCTGTCCTACATCTCCAAAGGTTATTAGAGCAGCGCCTCCCAGCCCTCATTCCAACACAGTGCAAAGGACCCAACTAATTGACCCTTCTGTCAGAGGCTTCTCGGGAGACTCTGGGCAGGTCAGACCAACCTGCAAATACAGGGATGTCATTCCTGTCTCATCAAGGCATTGTGAGGTGAAGCACATTGAGCCTTGCAAGTCTCTATTACTTTAGTAAGGAAGCCATATAAATAGCATTGGTAGATAGAAGTTTTCCCACTCTTTCATCTTATTAATATATGGACACTACATAAAACATAGACAGTGAGCTTGTGTTTACTGATATTAGTGAAGTTTCCTAGATAACAGTTTCAAGCAGCAGTGAGGGTTGTCTATTAGGAAGCTGTCTCTTTTAATGTTTTCCCATCAGACATCAAGAACATATATATATTTTTTAAGTCCATATACCAAAATAAAAACAGTGAAGCATTATGTGATTAGAATAGCATATATATCTAGGCTGGAAAGAAAAGACAGTGCTTATAAGGCACTGCATGGAACAGATTTTGCTTACGACCAAAATTTGCTGCTATTAATAAAATATTATTTTCTTGTTTTGCAGCTTGCAGGCCTGGATTCTATAAAGCATTTGCTGGAAATGTAAAGTGCTCCAAGTGCCCTCCACATAGTTTGACCTATGTTGAAGCAACTTCTGTCTGTCAGTGTGAGAAGGGTTACTTCAGAGCTGAGAAAGACCCACCAACTATGGCATGTACCCGTAAGTCTGATCGGTACCCGTGTCTGCAGTTCTGTGCCTCATTTATTCTTTTTTTTTTTTTTTTTTAAATTTAAAAATGACATGAAATTGTACATTTTCTGAATAATCTTGATTAAAATTACCCAAAGAGATTTTTTTGATCAAATTTCAAACATCAGATTTCTTCTTATTTACATCCCTAAAAATGCTGCCATGTTTCTTACATTAGTGACTTATTAACCTGTAGGTTTGAGAGGTAGTATAAGGTTTGTAATCATTGTCATACAGATAGCAATGCTGATTTCTAACTATCAGTATGTATCTTAAGGACATGAAAATATTCCTGTACAAAAACTTCCAAAAAAATGAGGCTGCATATGAAGAAAAAAAAAACTGATACGACATACTCTCCTGTCTCCTCAAATAAAAATTAAAAACAAAGTACCATTGCAGTAATTAGCAGTGCATAGTCAATTTTTGGTAGGACTAATCATGTGAAAGTAACTGAGCTGACACTAGCAGAATTGAAGTACTTCCTGTGCTCATGCTAGTCTCTCCATATGACACTATACGGGGTAAATTGGGAATATAACAGGTAATTTGAGGCTGACTGACAAAGTTACAGGTATTCTGTAATCCTGAGGTCATTACGTAGACCAAGCCATTGCGCATCCACTGAACGGGAGTGATCTCACCAAAAGCGATATTCATGAGATCTAAGGCACTTACCAGAAAGTTGTCTAATCTAGCCACAGGGCATTCAGAGGTGAAGGGTACATCCCAGCCTCCAGCTGCTTGAGGGACATGGGTTCAAGAAGCACCTCAATCCAACTAACATAATCTGCTGCCAGCTCGCTCTGGAGTGAAGCGTGTAGGTCTGTCGTTTTTCACAGAATACGTGAGGGGAAAAAAATGTTGTTCCAGACTTCCCAAAGGAAAATGTTGATTACAAACAATTCCAATCAAATGAGTGCCCTGAGCATAGGCTATGAAAACTTACCCACAGAGCTAACACACATCGCAGGCACTCTTGACAGTTTCATGCTTATTAAGATAGTTTCACTCATACATTATGCAGATGTGGTACCACATTAGTTATGCCATTGATTTTTCTCTTACAAAAGACAGTTTTCTGAGAAATTACTCATACATGGCATTATGCTTCCATAGTTATTTTTCAGGGCACAACTTTAAGCCCAGCTACCCACTAGTATTGGTAAGGTAAGGAGGAGCATGAGAGCCTTGTGGCACCGGGTAGCAGGTACCTACAGCATTCTGGTCCTGCTACCTCTTCCACAAGGAAACTGGAATGCTGAAAGCTGCTTTGGCTGAAGGCTGTCAGGAGAGATTTGCTGCCAGACCACTCTATTCCTGCTGAGGATATCAGCCAAAGCAACTGAATAAGTGGGGGCAGGGAAGAAATCAACCACAACAGCAGTACCAGTGCCCCATCTCACCTCAGTTTTGGAGAAGTAACAAATAAGGGAGACAGTAAACCACATTCCATTTTCTGCCTTGTTCTTGGTTCAGTGCCACCATGGATTGCCTCTTATTCAACCTAGATTGCAAGGTATCAGTATTTCACTGACTGTAATAGCAGATGTATTCATCTTATACCCACAATGATGATTATTTCTCTAATTGTCAGCTCTGGAAATGACACTAAGATTCTGACAGGCAGACTGTGTTCTTATCTTCTTGCACATCATCAGTAATGAAGAGTCTGCAGGCTAAATTATTCCCTAACTGGTATCTTTAGCCCCATTGCTTTCAAATTATGCTCTCGGTTATTAAAATTATGTTTCTGTCATAAATACAACTTCACTGCCTTCGGTGGGTCTGTGCAGATGTGGCTAATTTAAATTTAATAAACAAAGATATTGGTGATTTATGAGATGGTAGAATTTAGCTTGTTTCTTCCAAACCGTCATGCTTTACCATAATAAAAGGAGCTGGAAAGTTAGAAAAAAAAAAAAAGTGAGCCAATTTGACTACACAAAGAGAAAAGGCTGCACAGTAAGAATATGCCTTTTCTACATAACCACCTTTGGGGCAGGTCTCTATTTTTGATGTCAATTTGCAAATTTTTGTCCTGACATATGAGACAAGATAAGAGATTTGAAGTTTTTCTTGTGACTTTGAAAACAAGAGTTGTTCTTGAATCAAACACATTTACTAATGGATTCTCTTTACAAACCTCTTCATATTCAAATATCTTAAACCATCTACATTCACACCTATTTTATTTGCTTCCTCATGTCCTGAAAAGCAATATGCCTAAAATAGGTAGATATTTTATTCTCTCTCTCTTCATTCCTGTATAGGGTTAGAAAGTATTTCTCACTCCAGAATTTTTCCTTGGTACTGGAATACCTGCATGGACAGCAATATGGAGAATAAGGACCTTGTTCCAAGAGACTATGAATTGAAGAGGTTAGCTTCAGGCATCCATTCTTTCAAGCTGAACTTTGAATCTAATTTCATTAATTCTGTGAAAGTGCATACTGTATATTTTCCCAAGATTGTACAGTTCCCATTTTTACTTCATGAAACTATATTTTATAAAAGAAGAGTATGCACTTCACAGAAAGCATAATAGAATTCTAATTTTAATGAGAGGAAAGAAAATTACATTAGGATATATTGTTAATTACTTTCTCATAGCCTTTTTCCATTTCATTGGCACTTGTTATCAATCTCTTGCTGCTGCTCTTTCTCCTTATTGTATTTCTTTGCCATATGTGAGTACTCTATCAGTGATCTCTCTGCACACACAGTGAGCAACAAATAACAGCATATCTTCTTCCCTGTCTGATTACTCTGTACATAAAGTAACATTTCCCACTATAATGTAATTGAATAAATTGATCTATCTTTCAAGGTCAAAGGCAGGCAGGCTTTTGTTGAGTCTGAATGCGTCTATTCTCATGGTATGTGCAAACAATTTTGAGCCAACAAACTTGTGTTCTGTTCAGAAACCTTTGGCACAAACTGTATCCTCCATACTGAAACTTTTTAAGAGCTACCACTATGTTCCAGCAGCAAAATCGAGCAACGTACTTGAAGCCTTTGACTGTACTGCTTCTGTTGCTATTTGTGTGTCTATATATTATATATATACATATAATTTATCATTATGCTCAGACTTGGAGTATTGGTTTGCAGTCACCAGTTCCTGTCATGAGGCAATTCTTCCTGCCTGCCTCATTGAGAAAAGAATAAATGATTCTGGAAAGGCAAAAATGTAATACAGCATTCCACACCAAGTGGCACTGATCTATGCTGCATATATAAATGTATGTATATAAAGAAGCAATTATGAACTCAAGGGACACAGGTAGATGGTGATTCTGATTATTTTCATGAGATGATGATTAATTTCTGACACTTCCGCTGTGAATTCAGTAGTCAAGTAATACACAATTATGAGAGTCTAGTAGTTGGTAACAGACAGTTCTCACTTAAAAAGAAAAAAAAAAAATTCCAGACAGTCATTGCCCTGTATTATGTAAAATACTGCATTGTCCTCACCGGACTTGTGCAGCATTTGAATTGCTCCTCCTTCCTTCCACAAAGGGCAAAATGCACTTCACCTTCATAGAGGGAGAGCATACACAAAGCAGCTAGGTGAGGTGCGAAGCACAGCATGAGGCACAAACTCAGCTCTGATGCTCTTGGAGTGAGCCTGATTTTCCATAAGAGATCAGTGCCGGTCTACTCCACAGAGGGTGTAGAAATACTTGTTTCATTATAATTCGTAAATGAAGCAAAAGGCCTTGCTCACACTCAGGTTGTGTTTTATCTAAAAAGCAGAAGAGCTTCATTTTTTGTAATGCTCATCCATCTGAATTGTTCTACTCTTCTGCATAAAATCCAAAGTCATGAATTTTACTGTGAGAAAAGGATCCATCATTTTCACCAATATACTTGGTTTCCTTAAAAACAATATGAGGAAATCCCTGAGAGCCTTGCACACAGATGTCTGCAGAAGGGTTATTGCTGCCAAGTTTTTTTGATGTGTCAAATAATCTTTGTGTAATTTATAAATGATAACAAAGCAATCAGGCCACATCCATAAAAGCCCAGTGACACATAATTTAGCTGAATCTGAGGATTAGAATTAATTGTCTCTCTTTGTTCCAAGTTCTAAATCTTAGTAAATGATTCACTGCATGTCATTACAGCTTAATATTTGCATGAAATCACAGTTTAACTGGCATAATTTAACAGCAATTAAAAAGCTATTTAATCGTCATGCAAATTGGCATGAGGGGCCTTGAGTATGAAGGGTGTCTGAGGGTTTTTTCAGTACTTGCAGGCGGACAGTCATACACTTTCAGACACCCCTAACATAACTGATAATCTTTTCCTTATTCATTGAAATGTGAATGTACAATAATTCGTGTTTTCTCTTATAAATGAGAATTAAATCCCAAATCATAAATATAACAACCTTCACCCTACAGTATATGGATTCAAAAAGGTTATTTGAACTACCACAGTAGTTCTTCCACTGGTACTATCTTCACAGAACAACAGATTAAACACATCAAAATAGACAAATCCAGGTTAAAAAAAGCTCTCCTAGTGCCCAGATACACGTTAATTCATATGTTTTAGCATGCCAAACTTGCTGAAGTGACATACAAAACTAACCTGTGATGACCCATTGTCATAGTATCTGTAGTTTATGTAATATTAGATTTAGACCTGTTTTAAAACATTGGCTCCAGTCCTATGAGTGATTAACACACATGCTTAATTTTAAGTGCTTGAATGTTACCAATTATTTCAAGGGGATAACTGATCTGCTTAAAGTTATGCACATATGTAAGTGTGATTAAGGATCATCTTCTGTATTCCTAAAACTCCTCACTGGTTTTAACAGTGGGAATTTGTTAAGACCAGTCATTATTTAATTCTCACAGAGTGTTTTTAGATGAAGCATAATTATTCCTCTGTTCTGTGCATAAATACTAAGAACTGAAGCTGAAGTAATCTGTGCTGGTTTTAGCTTATTTCAATCGAAGAACTGTCTTCCAGATTAGCTACAACCACCGGTGTCACGGTAATTTTATGGGAAGTTAAGAGATTTATGAATCTGAGACACCAAGGTTATAGAGGCTTTTTTTTTTTTTTTTTTTTTTTTTTTTTTTTACCAACTCAGCATCTTCGAGACTGTACCTTGTCTCTACTTTCCACACCGTTGGAAAATAATGCCTCAATATAAGTAGCAGTAGTTAACAAGTTGCATTTGTAAATACTTACATATTACAGTATTTCAAATGCTACAATATTAGACTTACCACAAGGTCACACTCAAAAGCCAGGAAGGATATACTCAAAATATTCTCTGGGACTGTAAAAACTGCAAACTACAAAAATAATTTTCATCTGCCAGGTTCCAGAAGTATTGATCTTCATTCAGTACAAATGAGCCACATAACATTCAGCTAAATGACTCCTTGATACTCTGAGCAATAACTGCTCTTCACTGTCAGGGGCTTTTTGGCTGCTAACCATAAACTCTGTGCAGATAGATACACAAATAAATACTCACACATTCAAAATATTTTAATCCTTATTGTCCACAGAAAAAAAAACAAATGTAGGAGCTCCAAGTCTTTTAATTATCAAGTGCGTGAAATCTAGTAGCCAACTCATCATTCACCTTAGGGCAAAAATCATTCTAATAAAACCATAGCCTCAGTTGTTTAATGTTACAAAAAATATCAGAAAGAAAAAAGCAACTCAAATGTTCAACTACAATTCACAAAAATACTTAACATTTATTGGTTCGCATGATCCCTCCTGTGCCATACAAAGTTTTTTTTCCTTTAGAAGCCTTACATGCTGTATAAGTAAACAAATACCATCACTTAAAATGATAAACTTTGGTGAGCCAAGCAGTGACTTTTCTTCTGCAACTATTATTGTTTCTTTCCTTCTTTAAAGTTAGTCTTTCTTTCTGATGCAATGTGTAGGTACAGTTGTATAGTTCTTTATAGTTTTTTAGTAAAATGTAAGATGAAGTAATGTTTTCTGTTATAGTCCATTTGAGTATTCTGGGTCATCTTCAAGAAACAAGAACTTGAGTAAATAGTCTTACTTCAGTAGGTGCATATTTCAGAGCTACTCAGGGGCTTGATTTTCTAAATCTCACAGCATTTTTGTTCAGACAAATATAGCTTAAAGTATGAAAACTCAATCAGCATATCAGCGCTCTACTAATTGCAGCTATTAAGGAAAAAATAAAGTAAAATAATGGAATTAAATGACTAGGAAAAATAATATAACTATTTATTTATTTATTTATTTATGGCTGGGATTTGAGATCCTGGTTTATATATTAAATGTCAGGAGGAGCTTTGATTTTTTTTTTTTCCTTTCTAATGTAAAGTTTAACAAGTCAAAACTTCATAGCTAAGTCTTAACAGCAGGTTATATAAATCATGAAAAGTTGTAAAGCAAGCTTAAAGTTTTCAAAGCTCTACTAACCATTGACTAAACCATCCTAGTGCATTGTGATTTTCTGATGAGAACTGGGAATATAATTTTCATTCAGCTCAACATGAAACCAGAGATCACCAGTTAAGTTTACCACAGTCAACTTGCATAGATCAAAACCTGGAGCATAAGGCCTTGCATTTTGCAGATCCGTGTTTCTTGCCTAATTTTTATGGGCATTTTTTTGTTTTATATACTTTTTTTTTTTTTTTAATACTGTGTATTTGGAAGTGTTTAGTTGACATATGCTAGCTTTAAAAAGTATATGCTAAGTAGAGTTAAGATAATTTGGAGTTCCTCTAACAATTTGCACCTTCATCACTTCACCAATTCCTGTCTGACTGTATAAACTCTCAGGTGATTTACATGTGATCATACACAGAAAGTCAGCATAACAGCTTAAAACATTCTGGATGTCCCTTGGCTATTGTGGGATCCATTGGAAATCGATCACTTGTGTTTCCTCCAGCTGTACACAAAGCTTTACCACATGTTGGCTAGCTAAGAGCTTTCCTATATTCTGCCTGTTGCTGCTACCTTTGCATTCCTCCTCCCTGTGGTCTTCAGGAACTATTTTTTCTCCTGTTTTGCAACCATCCCTTTAGATCTTTAGCTTGCAAGTGTGATGTCTTTGCTGTTAAACTGATGCTGATTAGGTGCCGGGAAGGAATAAAAAACATGTAAACTGTCTCTTGTGCCTAATACTCTTAGCCTGTTGCTACCCAGCTCTGTTAATAAGTAGCAGCAAAGAAATCCCCAAGGATCATAGCAGCAAAGGACAGAAAAAAAAGTCTGGTACTGAAGAATTAATATAAACAACTTTACTTCCTGTAGTTATTCCAAAGCTGTCATTTATTTATTTATTTACTCAATTTAACTCTTCTAAGACATCAAGGATCATAAGTATCAGAAAAGCCTTCCTTACTATGCAAAAAAAAAATAAGGAAATAAATTTTGTGCTTAAAGCTCTACAGCTCTACCCCAGCACCCCACAAGTCAAAATATCTAGTGAAAATTTAGGTTATCAAGTCCAGCCTGGAGCTTACCAAGTAATTTATATGTTGTCTTAAATTATTTCTGAATTAATTCTAATTCATTTAGAGTTTTCAGCTTCCTATGATCTTACCTGTTTATCCTTCTTTTTTAATTTTCAAGGATTTAAATTATTTGGATAATTTTATTTTTTTTTCAATTGAATTCATTATTCAAACATAATCTTTCAACTTCTTGCAAATAATTGCCTTAAGGTTAATATTTTATTTTTATGTGGTTTTGCCTCCAAAACAGACAACAGACGCTTGACAGGCTTTCCCCTCCTTCTTTGCAGGGCCACCTTCTGCTCCTAGGAACGTGATTTTTAACATTAACGAAACAGCTCTCATGTTAGAATGGAGCCCCCCAAGTGATACGGGAGGAAGAAAAGACCTCACTTACAGTGTCATCTGTAAGAAATGCGGGTCGGATGCCAGCCAGTGTGAGATATGCGGGGGAGGCATCCGCTTCATCCCCAGGCACACAGGTCTCATCAACTCCTCCGTGACGGTGCTGGACTTTGTGTCGCATGTCAACTACACCTTCGAAATAGAGGCTACGAATGGTGTCTCAGAGCTGAGTTTCTCCCCCAAGCAGTTCACAGCTATCACAGTTACCACGGACCAAGATGGTAAGTCTCACCACCGTGCATCTGTTACTGTGCCCCTGTCATTCATGCACTTTTTATGGGTATCATTTTATTTCTTGGAAGTCTGGGTCAGTGAGTTAGGATGCTTTGCAAATTGTTAAGCATTTTTATGTGTGACGACTTTCAGTTTCTGCTGATGCAACACTGAATGCTTCTGTCAGTTGGCCCTTGATCCCATAACACAGGGCACAAAACCACGTCTTTGCTTAACGTGTCTTCTGTTTAAATGAAGTGTGTGCTTTAACACAACCTGAGCCTACCAGTGGTTTGTCACAGCTGGAGACTCTGTCTGATGTTCTTCCAAGTCTTCCCTAACAATTTCACTTTTAAAAGACTAAAGCACCACATTACCCACCAATTTCATAGTGTAAAGGTGAAATGAAAGTGAATTCATTTTCTTTAGTATCCATGTTTCATGGTACTAATACAGCATGATTTACTCTAAGATATTTTAGCATCTGTATGAGCCATTTCTTCAGGTGAGATATCGTAATGGATTTTTTGTTACTTTAATTGTCCACTTCATGTTATCGTTCCTGAGATTCCCCCCACACACACCATTTCAGTTCAGATTCATGTTCAGGGCAGTCGTTTATGAGAAACATGGATAATGAAAAGAGCTCTGTAGTTTATTTCTGCACATTTTTCCTCTTCCATCTATAGAAATACTTACTATGCCAGCAAAAAGCATCATAGGTTACCAACAAAGTAAACTGTGTAGCAGTGTTATCTTCTGGCTTGTGCTACTGTAGATCAGAAGGTTATTTCAAAATTATCCCTTGCTGACTTTTGTTCCAGAAATGTTTTTCACCTACTGTGCGGTGACATTGCACCTGTAGCCGAAGTGTTTAATGTAGGACACGAGCTGAACTGGCAAAACTAGGATTTTGAGTACCAAACCTTTGGTCGTATAAAAGTATTTAGTAAAAGTGCTAATGTTCAGGAGGATCCTGTTACGTTCCATTTGTAGGAAGGCCCTGGGTTTTTTCATTGATTAGCCTAGCAAAAATCTGCTTACCTGTGTATCTGGGACAAGTAGTTTTGTTGATGAGTAAGTAATGACTTATTCGCCTTTGGGCATGCCAAAATTAACAGCTTGCTGTGATGATGATGATAATGACAATGATGGTAATTCTAATAATATTCTTGAAAATGGTTTGGGAAAACCATGAAAACTGCTCACTTATCCTTAATGTGATGATAGTAACAGAACAGATGATTATATAAGATACTTAATGATATGTGAGAATTGTGTTAAGCTCTCAGGCTATGCATCGCATTGTGAACCTGTATCTCACTGTTCCTTTCTCATCAGAGGAAAAACATGGTGCCAGAGTCTGCCCCTTTGTATACTTGTTTTCAGATGCTTTGTTATATGGTAGAAAATGCAAGTCAGTAAGCATGCACAAGTGGAGGTCACCAGAGAGACGGTTTATTTTTAAACTGGCCAACAGACATCTGAACACACCTTGTGAATTGTATTTAAGTGGTGGGCTTTTAAAAAACAATACGTCTTTTGCTGATGACTGTTACTGGATGAAGGGTATAGATTTTCACCGCAGTTTACTCAAAACAGAGAAAAGACCAATGTTTTGATAATTTGCAACACACTGACAGTAAAGTCTAGAGTGTAGGCTGCTTGCACTATAATAATTCTTACATTGCTAAAAATTCTATTGGAAGGGCTTGAGAGAATTTAAGACCAGATTTCCAGAATATCAGTATGTTTATATGGATATAAAAAGACAGCTTTGCAGGGGGAAGCATTGTAATAAATTAAATAGAGGCATCTATAAAATGTAGTTATAAAGATATATATATATTTTTTGTAGGCTTAGGAACTGTGTCAATGCATAAAATCATAAAAACGGTAACTGTATATTTAGAAGAAAAAGAGAGAAAGATAATGTCACATGAAATAGTATTTGGAAGAAAATTCATGGGGTTTTGGTTGATGGAAATTGAGAAGACAATAAACATTTTTTGTGATCTTTTTTTGGTCATGAATAAGAAGTGCTAGTATGGAGAAAGTTAGGGTCTCTGACCTGAGAAAACAAAGCTGTAGAACTAAAGCTTCAGCCCACTGCAGAGATTTTATTAATGTTTATAAATCATGCTGGAGTTCTCCAATAAAAGGACTTATGACTTTTTTTTTTTTAATTTATTGGTAGCCAGATACTAGTAAACACCTTACATATTTTCATGCCATATTTACCAAAAATACTAAAATAATTGCCCTTATATTGCAAATATTTTCCAGCTGATATTGCTTATATTGCAAATATTTTCCAGTATTACATTACCAAAAGTCCACATTTAAAATATTTTTTTTCCTTTTGATATGGCTAATTTGAAAAATCTAGACCTATAATGAATTATACCATGACAACTTATTTATCCTATATTCATATTTTCTTTTTATATGTATCTTTTCATACATAGTGTTGGAATATTTTTTGCTATACACATTACATGCTGATAGATCTCTATATAAATTATTTTCTTCAATTATTATATCTTTGTTAAGAATATAGAACAATATATTTAGCTGTTATAAATCCAAACCATTCTTGTTAGGTACAATAATTTACAGTAGTTGAGGAGCTAGCATTTTATTTTATTTTTGAGCATATTGGATTTACTTCCCTCTAGTGGCCCCCTCTTTTTGACAGTTCATGTGGAGTTAACAGATAGTTCTTTAAACATGCAACATGCAAAATTGTTAGTTTGGTCTTCATTTTTTTTTTTTCCCTCTCTTTTTGGAGAAGATACTGCTGCTGGTATTTTGCTAACCAAATCAATGTAGTGAATAGTACCATGGGCATCCACAGAAACAGAGGAGTTGTATTCTACCCCAGTTAGTGAGCAGAGTCTTAAGAGTATCAGAAGGAGAATAGTTGCTTACAGGAGAAGTGAATTAATTCAAAAGTGATTAAGGCTCATCTCTAGGAGTAATACTACAACTAATATTAAAATCTTAGCCACCTCTACGTGTGATCGCCATGATCAGCAAGGTTAAATACGACACTGAGGTCTAACGATGGCAGGAAGCAAACTAAAGGGAAGTAACGCTTATTTTGAAGAGGTTTTGCAAACCACTTTGCAATTTGATGACTCAAGCATTACTAGATCTGATCGAATACCAAAAAAACCTTACTGACATTAATGTAAGCTATATAAAATCAATTTGTTAGCATTCATGACTTGTTTGGTTATTCATTTTGTACAACTATTCATAAATTCAATAGCCTTTTTTTTCTGGATTTCATAAAGAAACAAAGTTTATGCAGTCACATTGTCTGTCAGGAAACCCTGAAGAACTGTGAACCCAACTCAAGTTTGATAAGAAGATATCCCAGATACTGCATGCTCTCAAAAGAAGCATGAAAAATGGCCCTGAGGTCACTTAAGCTCACCAAGCTGCCGGTTGGGTCTGCAAGTTGAAAAGCAAGCTGTGTTGGGCTTGTATACTGGACTTGAGAGGCCAGCTGACAGACAGCTTAGCTTGTATATCGGCTAATCAGTTAGGAGAGTACACGTATAGTTGCTGTATGACCACAGTATGTGCTGCCTTGTCCAGCAAGTGTAGCAAAGATGGGGTAGGGATTTGCTGGAAAACATAGGTGTTGTGATGGAATGATGAGGGAAGGTCAGGTATAAGCCACTCTTGTACTGTTTGTTGTTGTTGTTGTTGTTTTCCCTAAATGTTTTAAGATATCAAAATAATCCATATTTTAAATTCAGATAAATGGACAGATAAACAGAATGAGATTCTGCTCAGTAAAGCACTTAAGGAAAGTCCTTGTTCAAGGAAGAACATTAGCTTGAATTAAGTGCTTTCCCAAATCACTGCCAAAGTAATTTGTGAACTGAAGGGTAAAACATTTTCAAAAAAAAAAAAACTCATCAGAAATGTTTAGTAATAATGTTGCTCTGCAAAGTGCTAGGATGCCTCTTCTTTGTGGGGATGATAAAGTTGTGTACTGCAGTGAGTATTCTGAGTATGAAGTAATTGTACTCAATCGACTTTAAATCGTTGTGTAAAAAGGTAGCTGAATTGTAATTTATGTTTGTCTCATGACTAATGGGAGGAAGAGATACCTCACTACATAACTTTCTTGGAGTCTGCATTGCCTAAAGAAAACTCAGAAATAGTTGAGGTTTTCATGCATAATTTATGTAGTAAGTAATGAAAAGTAAAGCAGAACTTAAAACAATAGTTCCTATTTCCAAATAATAACGAACATTAACTCGGTGAGCATTCATATGTTCTGTTACCTGAGTACAGAGAGCTTTTTTAACATTACATGGTGGAAGAGTGGAATTGTGAGACAGGTTCTGAGTGTGTGATTATATATGTACAGATAGATTGTGGCCTGCTCCGTTCCAGTCCCCCATTTTCAACTGTGTGACCAAGGCATCTCTGACTGAGTAGTTTCCTCCATGTCTGATCTGCGTCCTCACCTCATTGTGTTCCTCTCCTGGGTTTCTGCACCTGCAGTCCCCAGCTCACTTTTTCTGTCAGCCCCACAAGCAGTGACCTCCCCTAAAAACCACAGGCTAGCCATGGGACATTTCATGGGCATCATTCCTTTCATGGATTTCTTCCGCCTTGGCAGAAAGTTAATGCTATAAAGAAGTGCTCCTTCTGCCATTGCAATCCAGAAATCTCATTTCAGTCCTGCAGTTTGTAAGTGATTCTGGTCTCCCCAACATCGAAGACCTGCTACAGGTAGACAGACTGGCATGAGAGACTTTGCTCTGTCCTGGTCCACACCCTATCACCGTGCTGAAGGCTGGCCTAGTTTTGCAGTGTCTGCAGACAGTCTGTGCCTAGCTGAGGTATTGGGGCAGACTCTGAAACTGCAAATCTGGCAGGGTTCCTTTGTCTAGTACATTTTATCTTACATCCATTGGGAGATATATTGTAGGTGATGTTTCCTAACCTGGTGGTAAAATCTTGCCGTTTTCTGAAAAGGGATTGCCTTTCATCTAATGAATGGTTCCAGAGAAGTTATGGCCAATTCATTGCTCGTGGTATAGGTAGTTCTTCAGATGTGTTTGTACCCTGGTGCGGATGATCTGTAGCAACAGCAGCCTCTTTTCACTCCCTTAGAGCTGTGGGAACTGAGGAGTGCACGGAAGGATTTCAGTGCTTTTTCCAGTAAACATGCCCACATCGTCACACATTATTAGCATATATCGTGATGTTAACAATGCAGACAGCACAAGTTGGTAAGAGCCTCATCCAACTGTAAGCAAAGCATCTCAGTAGCATTTACTTCTACCAGGGCAGTTTTCAGGATCAATCACTCTGGGTGATCACAACATAGTTCAGGACATTTGTTGGTGTGGAAGGGGAGGGCCCCATTCACTAATTCTAAATTGCATGGTAGCATCTTACTTTCACCCTAATCAAAAATCAACCTTCCTTTTTTTCCCCTAAGCCTCAAACCTCTATAGGTGCGATTGTCCTTTGTAACTTTAAAGTCAAGAACATTTATCTTCGTATACTGGCATGACAAAACCCTTTAAAGCATCTTCCAAACTACTTATGTTAATGGTTTCTAAATCTAAAGGAACAGCTATTTGTAATAACAGATTGTCAAAATGGAATAGCAGGTCACATAAAAGCCTGTTATGAAACAGTCACAAAACAGCCTCCAGCAGACATTACCAAAGCTCAAGCCACATGATTTGATTAAATAAGAAATATCATGAAATTTTCATAGATTACAATAAATGAGAAATTTATGGCATTTGTGGACCTGATACCTACAGCTGTATCAATACTTTCACCAAACCATGTACTGTTACGAGAACAGTGCAGAACACTACTGCCAGTGCTATTCACGTGAAAATTTTGAAGAAAAATATTAACACAGTGGTTACTGGCTAAAGATAGTTTGGAAAGGGCCATACTGAGTATAGCATGAAGACAGAGAGATTACGAATAAAACAAAAGTTTGAGATGTGCAGTCCCTATTTTAAGACACTCTTTTCCAATTACATGTTTAATTTTAAAAAGATTTTCACCGTTATGCAATGAATATTCATGCTAGTCTGTGAAACTATATGTATATATATTCATATTTATCTCAGTGTGTGTATACATTAACCATTTAAAGTTGGAAAGGAAACCATAAGGAAAAAATGCTAAGTATTCATTCTCAGACTTTTTCAACTCAGATGCTGTTGAACATTCTCCAGGTCTACCCAAAGATTCTGGAGCCCCTGTTATAAGAAACACATGGACCTGTTAGGGCAAGTCCAGAGGAGGGCCACGAGGATGCTCAGAGGGCTGGAGCACCTGTCCTATGGGGACAGGCTGAGAAAGTTGGGGTTGTTCAACCTGGAGAAGAGAAGACTCCAGCAGCGGCCTTCCAGTACTTAACGGGGGCCTACAAGAAAACTGGAGAGGGACTCTGTCGGGGAATGTAGTGATAGGACACAGGATGACAGTTTAAATATAAAAGAGGGTAGATTTAGATCAGGTATTAGGAAGAAATTTTTCACTCAGGGTGGTGAGGTACTGGAACAGGCTGCCCAGAGAAGCTGGAGGTGTTCAAGGCCAGGCTGGATGGGGCTTTGGGCAACCTTGTCTGGTGGGAGGTGTCCCTGCCCATGGCAGGGAGGGTGGAACTGGATAATATTTAAGATCTTTTCCAACCCATACCATTCTATGATTCTGTGAATGAAATGCAAAGTTATGAGCAAAGGTCTTTGGGCAGCATGGTTGTTACCCACAGATTTTCATCTGCTGGCCTCTGTACAGTTAGATGACTTTTTGCTGATGATTCTTTGATTGCTGAAGTGTCTCTGATTACTACACAATAATCACAGGTGAAAAATGACTTCTAAAGAATCTTGATTTGTATCTGAAGATTTTTTAAAATATTTATAAATTTTCTTTACCTAATATGGCCTATTTCTGCTGGCAGATGTTGATGTTCAGCCACTTCTTTAATGCAGCAAAAGTAAACCTGATTCCATTTACTTTCGTTTCTCTTTCACCAGTGTTATCCATTAAGCTAGTCAGGCTTCACATAGCTTTAAGATATTTTTCTTTAAGTTGTGCAGAATGAGGAGACAAAGTGCATGTCTGGCTTGGAGGAATAGGGGAAAGAGGTTAATCAATACACGAAGTATTTTTCCCATAATCTACTTATCAGTGCAGTTGTTGAGCTTTTGTAATAGTGTCTTTCATTGCATAGCACAGTATTATTCATAACCATTGGTAATTTGTCTATGACATGCATTTTTTCAGCAAGTTTCTGTTTTCAGTTGCCGTCGTTAAAATACCACATACAATTTCTGCAACAACTGTGTATTTAATCCCAATAGTTTCTCTCAATTTGTGAAAGGAACCTTTGTGAGAATACTGTAAAATAATGGTTACACGTAAATTGGTAGGCATGTAGCACTGGATAAGAAATATGCCTTTATTTTGTTTGGTCCTTTTATTGTTAGCAGCTGCTAAGGACACTTAGCACATTCCATGGTCAAGAATGTTTATTCATCAACTTTGGAGATTTTAAACGGAATTTTCAACTAAGCTTATTGGTGCTATCTGCACTCCACTCACTTAAGAGCCCTCTTAGGATAATCAAGCACTTTTCAGTTAGCTGGAAGCTCTTGCAATGAATGATAGAGTTAGAAGAATGATTATTGAGTATTCTAGTCAGGGTAGGGTGCAAGAGATTTCAGATATAAACTGGTGCCTTAAGTAATTAGAAACCTCTGCAACAGATGTTAATTGACCGACTTACAAAATTCTTCAGAGTTTTATTAGGAACCTTCTGTTTTCAAAGTTTACCTGAACATTTCTGAAAGTTATTTCATTAAAAAAACCTCTGACGTTCCCAGTATATGACAAGTGAAATGAAGACTTCTGTTGCTTTCTTGGCAAGAGAAGTGATTTTAGTCAAGGGTAGTAAAGGAAGACATTCATCATTGGCTAGTCTATCTGAAACAAATTGTGTTTGTAGATGTCATGACTTTGACACAAACCTTTAGGGAGCATGAAGGACATGGTAAATTACAAACCAATTCTGCTGATGTTTGCTATGGGGTCTTTAAAGCAATTATGTTGGTAGCAGGTTGCTCCAATTCATTTGCTTCTTAAAATGTAGTTTCTTCATTACACTCAACAACCCTTCTCCTTCCACTTCTGTGACTCTTCCGTATGCATTTGCCTTAGGCTCACAGTTTGGAAATAGTTTTCGTTTATATACGATAATGGCATTAAATTGTGCACATTGGAATAAGGTTGAGAGCAGACTCAAAATTATGTAGTTTCTAAAGCTTCAGAAGTCTATTTATTTTACAGTTCTGTTAGCTGCCAGATAATGTTTCTAATAACATACTTTTACCTTTTCCTGCTCAAATCAATGAGAGACATCTGTTTGCTATCTTTGTATTCAGATAAATACGTTACATACTTAAATGTTTTATCACCGTTGTAAAATTTATAGTGGATCTCCACTGAAAAAATCACATAAAAAATAAAGTTTGCTCCTCTGAAAAGATTATAGTAGCAAGGATATGCGCATTTGGTATTTAGTTTAGGAATTTATATTGCCTTTCACTACTGTGTCGTAAGTCAGACTTCATGTTCCAGTCAGAATCCTAGTCTGAAAGAGATGGGGAGGGAAGGTGAAAACCAGTGTCAAGATGGGTCAGTGGATTGATAGACAGGAATCAAAAGAAAGGGAAAAAAAAAAAAAAAAAAAAAAAAAAAAAAACACTCTTAATCTCTTAAATCTTACTTCCATCCAGCATGCAATCTCTGGTTCCCATTGAGAAGCAGGTTTTGCATATGAAATATACATATTTTTCTGTATCCTCTCTTTAACATTTCCCTAAAAAACTTCTTATAAGCAGAAATATTGCCAGATATTCAAAATGTGGCTACAGATTCTAGAGCAGATTTTTCCAATAATACAGTTTCATACTTCATTGTTCCTCTGGAGTGAGCGCAACTAATTCTGTGATGGACTAGCTATTCAGAACATTTTTTCTCTGTTGTTTTCACTTACTAAAGTGACCTGGAAATCAGCAAAAAGTGTATCAGATAAAAGTGCTTGAGCTCGTTGTCTGCATGTAGAGTCATTATGATAGCCAAAGGGAGAAGGAAGGTGATATGCATGACCATTCCCAAGGAATACATGAATGAAAGGAAGAAGTATGTGAATGAAATAATTTAGAATATAAAAAATAAACCAAACTAAATAAATTAAATAAACTATATTTAAGAAGGAATGTTTTCAGCGATCTAGACTGATTTGTTCATGGTTTCTTTCGTGAAATAACAGTGTCATTTTGTACACTGAACTACTCAGTATTTGAAAACTGAAATTCTAAACCAAATACAAGAAATTAGTTAACTGCAAACTTAGGTCTAATGTCCCAGAGCTGTTTCACTAGAAGTCAGGTACAGATGTCCCATTGACTGAAATGGAAGGGACATCTGGCTCAGCTAATGTTTCCACGACATTACAACACATTGCTTGTTTTCTACTCTAGTCTTGCTTAGTTCTTTTGCCTTCATTTCATCCACAGCACTCACATAAGTAGGCACAATTTTCTGCTGAAGTTAATGACAAAACCCTAAAAATTTCACTGGTATTAATTAAATCCCATTCTCCATTGAATTAAAGTATATTTGCAAGAATTATTTTTGTGCTCATTCTGTCTGAATATAAAGTAATATTTTTTAAGCCTGTCTTCTCCATATCATTTTAAATAACACATGCAGTGGATTTAAGTCATGTGCTTGATCTATATTTGTATTGAAGGGTTTAGAAAATAACGTGCATTATCTAAGTGATTCATAAATTTTAACTCGTTATGCACTGCAAACAGCTGACATATGATCTTGTAAGTTACTAACAAGTTGTTCAGCCAGTTTCCAGCACTGTATTTTACAGTTTAAAAATAAATGATCATTTGATTGTATTCACTCAAGTCCCAATTTGTATGATTCCAGCAACTGGCTCACACACACATATATATAATATTAAACTCTAGGCTTCGTTTTTCAAAATTAGATAGTTTTCCTGAAATTATTTAGCACTTCTTTTTTTTCTATAATTGAGAATCAATGAGGACTCAAAAAAAATTTACAGGGTAGGGTAATAGAGTAATGGGATTCAAGCAATTCTGTATGTAGTTCAAGGATGATGGGCTACAGTCTATCAACAATAGAAAAGATATGAGATTGCCGCTTTCCTGTCAAACTAGAAATGTCATTTACTCATTAGACTTGAGGTGACTTGCTGATATGTCAATGCCAATTGTTCATAAATATGATTTATTCTAATGAAGGGAAAATATTTTAACTGATAGTTAGCGTCCCTCTTTGCTAATTTACACAAAGTATTGATTTCAGTTTATAAGTAATGCAAATCTGACTAGAATCTTTGGAGAGAAGAAATAGAGAAAATCACATTTTTCTAATGTGAGAAATACTGTTTGTCTTGAATAGCCTTGCTTGTATTTGGAAGTGAATTTTGCGTAGTCAAGGAAGCAAGTTGACAGCATGGAAGATTAAAGTCTGTACCTTTTCAGAGAACATGTGTGACTCTGGAGCTGTATTAACGCAGTACACTGGTATATTTTATTCTGATGCCAGCTGATTAAAAGAGGAGCATAGCTTTATCTACATATGTCTCCCTGACCTGTTCCTGTATTAATCATGTTCAGTGGTGCCAGTTTCAGTGGGAACTGTTTGTATATAAAACAAACTATAATCTCAGATGAACAAAGTTTTGGGGGGGAGATTTTTAAAGCTAATTTTCAGTGTGAATAGTCTCTCATGTTACAGCTCATAGGAGCTGATTTAAAAGGAATTAAGTTGTATCCTGAAACCCCCACCCCTTGGCAGATACAGCTTCTGTGTCCCACTTAGCCATCTGCACCAAGTACACTATTAAGGTATTAACATGCTATTGTAATGTCTTTACACCATATTCCAAAGTATGTATCTGTGCAATTCTGTGAAAGTTCAGGGACATATAGCAGGGCATCGTTATCTATTTTCCGAGTTATCTATCACATTTGCTTCATTATCTTCACCTCTAAAACTCTAGCTTTTCTGCTACAACCATTAATCTGTGGCATAGCTGGTTCATAAAGATGGCCTGACATTTTTAGGTAAGCACCCACGGTGTTAACTGCAATACTGGGTGGTGAACAATTCCATAAGCCAAATTTCTGCATGGAAAATAAATTCAGATCTTGCTTTTCCATGTTCATATATACAGTTGCATTCTGGATAAACTCCCTAGCTAACCTTTACATTCTTATAATAAATCTTAAGCTATTTTAAACAGCAGTGGGAATAAAATATTCTTAATTTTTCTATTTTCCATTTTAATGTGATGGCTATAATGTCAGACATTGAAAATATGGTTTTCTCATGCAGTTTTAGGGAGAATAAGACTGTAACATCTTAAAAAATAATTTGAGTGGGTGGAAGTCAGTATTCTTCAGTCTCAGTTGATGGAGGATTAAAAATAATTAAAATCTCAATCTGGAATTTATTCTATAATTGAATATAATGTAAAGGGTAAAAATACATGATATTTGCTATGTGTAGGTTTATTTCTATATAAATAGACATTATGCAAAACTGTCAGTATACGTATAAATAGCATGCAAATAATGATTTGACACTGATCTATTAGTCTAACTAGTACAAAATACATGATGATATGTTAAGACCTTTCTGTTTGATAAGAACAATTTACTTTGCTGAACTATTCTAATTTTTTTATATATATATTTTCATCTTTACCAAATTGATACAGGAGTTACATTTCCATGGAGCACTAAAATTACATTTCCATTAAAACTGTCCAAAACTTCCAAAAACGTGTTTAGACGCAATGCAATCCATTCCCTACTGTCTACATTACTCTATATTTAAACTGTCTTTCCATATTTCTGTTTAAGTCTTTGCTTTGACAGGTAACATTTTAAGTACCTGATGTGCGTATAGTCTATTTCCTGAGTAGAGTATTGTGAATCAAGTAGTGACATGACCAACACTGAAAAGCTGTTATGGCAGATAGCAAAATAAAGTCCATACCCACGAGAAGTGGGATTCCTGCTACACAGCTCCTGATACACACTGTGGGTATTCCACCAAGTGGGATAGTACTCAGGGAGTAAGGACACGGTGTGCATGTTTTTTGCGGGACTGGCAGGAGAGTGGCTGCTTTTTGCAGGAACTCAAGTCTCATAAAGCACCTCAGTGAAAGCAAAGCACTGAGAGATGCAGTTCACTGAGCACTTTTGAAAATGCTGCCCCATCACTGAGATGCTTAATGGAAACCGGCTTGTTTTATAAACCAAGCCATTAGTACCGTCTCAATCGATAAAATGCACTGCAAGTGTTATATTTATTTCAGAAGGATAGGGGTCACATATTATCTCCTACACCGATAGAAGTGGGGAGTAACTGTGAAAGTAAATGGTTTAAACACAGTGTGCCATTTAAGTACTTCTGATCTCTGATATAAGGTGGAACACCTGAAACTGCAAGCTTAGTACACTTAGCCTTACTACTAGGTGGACAGTGTTAAGACCAACAAGCTTTTTCTGTTTTCTAAAGAATTAAAAAAATCTGCTTGTAGATTTTTTTATTATTATTTTTTGTACTACTTCTGCTTTGCTATTTTTTTTTTCTTGGATATTTCTGCTTCTCCATTGAGTTTGTTTAAATAACCTTTGCAATAATCAAAGATGTTGCAAGTGTATTGGCTGTACTCTTTGGACTTCAAAGCGTGAAGAGATCCCATTATTCTGAGTTAAAGCAATGTGAAATAGTCCTTGTAGCAACTGCAATATTTGCAACACAAAATAATAGTATCACAGATTTATTGGCAGTAATACAAATACTCCAGATTTTAATCAAGGAGGTTGTATTACTTATGGTGACTTTCACGGCCATTTTTATGCAACATCATGTATTCATTTCTTTGAGAAATAATTTTTAAGTAGCTAGAAGACAGCAAATATTAAATATATATACCTAAGTTACTACTGATATCTTCATTTAAAAAAATTAAGGTTCCAAGGTCACTGAAAAGTTTCTCAAGTAACTTTTATTAAGAATCATGTTTTATGTTTTACTGTGCTGTCTTTAATTAAGTAAATCTACACTTTTTTGATCATACCTCCATAACAGGTCAGCGTTACTCCACATCACCGTCATCTGTCCTTGTCCCTTTTTTCCCCTGTTTACCACAGCTTTCCAAAGCTTAACCTCAATGTGCCTTATTCTCTGTTGTAGGTTTTCTGCTGCATTCATAGTCTCTAGTGTATGGTTGTTTTTATGCGCATTGCAAGCATTACACCAGTGATCCTTGAAGGCAAGTAGGTAGAATTGCTCACATTTTAAAAGGTAGGGATAAGACTTGGCACATAAAACCATGTATGGCATAACCATCCATGAGGCTAGTATGGCTCTGCTGAGGTGCAAATGTCCTGTTTTTCAGATTTAGGAGAACTCAGAGCTTCCTGTAGCCTTCACTGGCAGTTGAATGTACTCAGCATTTGTACAAGCCAAGTATACAAAAATCATGGAAAAAAATGCTTGGAACTAGCTTGGTAATAATGAATACTTAAACATTACATTGTTTTTTTTTTTTTTTTGAAAATTTATCATTTTTATGAGGAAATTATTTTATTTTATTTTTTGGTCACTCCTGTAATGAGTGCGGCTTTGCTTCCTTTTTTTATCTTCTTGAAGTATATTTCCTGTATGGGAAATACTGCAAAGCACAGCATGCTACTTCAATGAATGAAAATTTAGGAAGGTAAGCAACTCAAAGTAGCAGAGTAGGAATTGATAATCATGTAAGTTCAAGGAACTATAGCAAGTCTGTTGAAAGAGAGAATTGCCCTCAAATCATCCTTGGCTTTTTCACAGCTAAGATGTGGGAAAAGCTTCAGTGTTTGAATGACACTAATGATCTCAAAACAAAAATACATGGAAGTACCAAAAGATTGCTGAAGATTTTAAACCCTCTAAAAACTGTAACAGTCCCTTTCTGGATGGAAAAATATGATTGAGGAAAGGCTGATTTGAATAAAGAAAACAAAACAAAAGAAATGAAAACATCCTCCTGAAATACCCAAGTGTGGTCTTGTTAAACATTCTTAAATGACTTAGGTTCCACTGACCAACGTGGTTCCCTGGTAGGATGTTTCTTACTCTGTCATACATAGCATGGAAAAATGTATGGACTCCTGCTTATCTTCTTCTCTACATATTTTTCTTGCATGTGCATGCCAACATTATACACAGACACATGGATATAGTCTTTCTTTCATGAAACAAATGGGTTTATTTTATTAAACCTATTAACAAATAATAATAGTAGTATAAAATAAGTATCCGTTTATCTTTTTCAAGTTTTATTAAAGAACTCTAAATTATCTGCTAATTGTGAGATAGTGCACCAAATAATCCAGATTATTCACCCCCATAGAAGTCTAGAAACATAACGGACATTTATTTTGATGATAGTAAGTTTAATGCTGTTCTTCAGTTTCCTAATTTCTCTTATGCATTTGCTATTGATTTCTAATAAAGAAATAATACATAGCGTCACTAGTCTTAAAAGAGGAAGACATACAGTAGTAACATTCAAACAGTCCACGGATTGCCATTTGGGTATTAGTACATGCTTTTTTAGGTTGATGCATCCACCTTTACTTGCTTTGCTGTATTTTTGGTGAATATATCAGCAGTCCACTTCTGTCAAGCCAGCAGTGGCTTACTGCTGCAATATAAAGGTATTCTGAGTATTTAAGTGGAAAAAGAACTGTTTGAAACATTAAATGCTTTCTGTCAGGCAGCTGGGATTAACTGGAGCACGCACAGTTATAAAACAGATTTTCATTGATCTGAGTGGTTAAATTCTTAACTGTAGTTTATTTTCCCTTTGATTTTGAAATCCGTAAGTGCCAGTCATAGCTTTAAGAACTAAAATCATTGGCATGGGTGTTTAAATTAAAAGTGATAAATTGAGATTGCTAGTGACCACTACCTCAGCCAAACACAAATGCCATGACTGTAGCTCTAAACATCACTGCATGCTTGATTTTAAATCAAGTGTGACAAATTAGTCAGGAAGTTAATTGCTAGCTTGGAATAAATACAGTGATGCTGATTGGAAAAGGCATCATAAAACAATTTTTTTTTTACTTTGCAGCAATCGCATCTGACTTATCAAAAGATAAAGAAACTAATAAAAATTAGTCTGATTGAAAAAGTGGGCATTTGCTGTGGGTGTGTTTATCTGTGGCAATGCCTACGAGTATCTGAAGGTGACTTTCCTTTGAGAACATGTTTGCCAGCTTAAAAATGTAGGAGCAAATTGAAAGATGCAAGAGACGTTCTTGTACCTAGCTTGTAGGTTGTTGGGAGTTAGGTACATATATCTCTATCACTACTGACTAGATATTAGAGTTGCTGTCAACTGTTTTAGTGGCAGCAAGTGCCAGGATGAACAATTATTCTCTTTAAGAGAGTGTGACCTTAAAGACCAAGCAGAGCTGTAAATCTTGTGTCTCTTTAAATAGACTCTCATTTATTTTACTCTATGTCCACTATACACAGATATAAAAGTGGACACAACAATATTCAGGAATTTACCGGACAACAATTTCCTTTTTCTGAAGCTTCAGATTTAATTTTAGCTTTGGTATCAGTGGGACTGTTTCTCAACTAATGGGTTACTTGTTCGTTCTAGCAACACATGAGTTATTCAGTAGCAGCTTGAAAAAGCCTTGAAAAAAAATATATAAATTGGTGAAATATTTATCCATGTGCTTCGGGTGAAAAAAAGCCTTTAAAAAGAAACTACAGAAGCTGAAGTCAATGCAAATGAGCCTTTACCTCCTGAACCAAAGACGTTTGTTGAGCATTTAAGTTTCTCAAGCTTCTGTATTGCAGCCCGGCCAATACAACTTAATATGAATTACTACAGAGCTCTCATTGCAATGGTGAAAGTAGAAAGGACAGAGCACTGAACTGAGCTTTTTTTTTTTTGTTACTATCAAGCTTGATTTGTCAATCACCATCACGTTCATTACCTTCTTCTGCCTCTAATTTGCCTTGCACCATTCTACCACCCTTATCAGTAGCTGAGGCTGCACACATTTCACTCACTGGAGGTTCCTTGCTCCAGTCTCCAATGTTGTGTTCAACAGCTCGTTTTTTTTCCCCAGTCGCCACATTGCTTCTGTCTCCTAAAGCAATGATTCACTTCTTACTCCATCTTCTCTATCATCTTTCTTGGCTTTGTTCTCCAGTAGCTCTCTGCTGCCTCTTTTCACTGGTCCCCCACAAACCCTCAGCTGAATCATTTCTTTCATGGCACCAGTTCAGGACACTGCCTGTAATACTCAGTCTTCCAGAGTTACTGCTTCTTGGATGAGTAGAAAATGTTGCGCTAAACATTATGAAAGGCTCTGCAAGTTCACTTAGGTGATCCAGCCAAGTACACAGAGCCTTTCGTTCCTTTGGCAATGTAGGATATTGGAGGCCCCTTGTCTAATCTGCAGAGGAGTTACTGATATGCAGGAGTCTGGGAATGTAAAACCTCCCATCATGCGCTTATCTCATTTGGCAATTAATTTATTTTAATCCTGGAAATGCTGGAGAATGTGAAAAGAACAGTTTGTAATCAGTAGATCTTGCAGTTTAAAGGTAATTGTCGTCTAAATGCATTAGTTTCAGGAGTTTGGTTACCTGATAACTGTTCCTCTTGATATGCCTGAGCAGCTCAATATAAACAATTTTCTGGAAGAAATATATTCTCCTTACATTCTCTGCAGCCATCATAGATTCTGCTGTGTTTTTTTCAGTGAAGCTCTGCTTGTTTTTATTTAAAGGCATGCTTTTTAGCAAGGAGATTTAACTGAGGTGTAAGCTGTATGTCGTTTCTTTTTATGGCTTAACACTGATATCAGAATCACAATATTTTGTTGCTGGTGACTGAACGCTCTTGTCAGCTATAAAAAACAAGCTGCTGCTTAATAAAATAACTCAATTTATCTCTGGAAACTTTAATTATCTTTGTACTGTCCCCTCAGAAGTATAGGCCTTTAGCTTCAACTTGGTTAATTTAATAAGTTCTAGTTTTCTTTTGTAAGAATTTTTAAGAATTACTTTTTTTCCCATATAAAGTGAAGTCTCTGGTAAAGGAAAGCAGTAAATAAAGACCTTAAAGTCTTCAAGCAAAGTTAGACCTACCTAATTTCACCCTTTCACTTCTTAGTAGATGCTATCGCTAATTCTCATAAAAATACTTTTAATTTTTTTAGTCTTTAAGATTTGTAGTATGAGTAGTATAACTTCATTTCCTTTAAATTTGTGCTTGGGGCTGTTTCCAGTATTTCCTACCAATTTGATTCAACAAATGAAAAGAGTTGATGCAACTAGGTCACAGTTACACCTTTATTGGTAGGTCAGGTTTTATGCATATATTGATTCTCATGAAAGCTGTAGAAATTTGTCATTTGGACATCTCTCCGTTTGTTTGAAATTAGCTGGTTATATCTGAAGTTGTAAAGAACTAGCAAAAAGGGGACTGATGATGAGCAGACTGTGTGCTCACGTAAAGTGCTTTTGTGGAGGATGAGGTTTGTTTCATTTTAAAAGGCAGTATTTCATCCTACCTTGAGTTATGCTTTTGCTTTGCTGAAGACACAAACAATGACAAAACCAGAATGAGTTCGTTACATTTTTCTCTTAGGTCACGCCCATATTTTCTATGAATAAATACACACATGGATATACATACATACATAAAAAATACAGCACAGAGAGAGAGAAGAGTTAAAAATAAGTTTGACAAAGACATTTCAACTCGCTCTGGCTGTGGTTACTGGCAGCACTTGGCTAATACCTGCTTTGTTCTCCACACCATGATGAGATGCCATTCCACATCTCCTCTCAGCGCCTTGGCTATTTTAAGACCGGCTTATAAAATAGAGACACTTCTGCAATTTCCACAATGAGCTCTTTGCTTCCCACACTGCTCATAACCGCCGTCTCAGAGAATAAGCCATAACCCCTGCTCTTCCTAAGCCATCCTGCAGAGCAAGAGTAAGAGAAGGAGCCGGAGCCTACAAGGGCTGAAGGAGATGAGCTCCAGCTCCCATCCCAGCTGGCTGGGCTGGGGCACCCAGGCAGCTTGCCCAGGGGTGCAAGGCACCAGCAATGCCTTTTCTTTGCATCCTCTCAAGCAAGGCTGATGCCAGCTCTCACTTCCTTCCTAGGCCTGAACAGAGTTGGCATAGATTTTTGTCTCATGCTTGATGGGTAGGGAGGAATGGTGAAAGAGTTTACAAATTGAGTTTTGCTTTTCAATCACAGTTAAATCAGCATCTCAGGAAAGCCGCTGGATGCCATGCCTCACAGCTATGTAGCTGACAGATCTGTCATGTTATGTCAGACCTCAGGGAGAATGGGAAGGGAGAGGCCTTCCCTCGCACGGCCACTCTTCTGGAGAGGATTATGCATCGATCTGGAAGCCAAGATTTCTGCACACCCTCTGACTTTGGTCATGAAGAGCCTCGTGCTCCTATACTCTGGGCAGGAAGTATTATTTTGCTGAAGGTTCCTGAAAAATTAGACAAGGTCATTTCCAAAAGATCTGGCATCTTCAGTGTAACTTTCGGTCTGCCAAAATTAAGATTTCATCCTATAATCACCCACGACTTAATGTGCAAATGAACTTGGTTTGGACTAACTTAAGTTAATTAGGGATCAGTTAAAATTGAGTGAGATAAGTCATTTGTAATCTGAAAAAAAGAGCTTCTGCATTACATTTGCTCTCCTTTCAGAAAGCCCTAAGTGATTTATGTTAAATCGGGGTACGTTTTTCTCTCAGTAAGGCTCTTAGTTTCTGCTCCCATATCCCAGTACATTCTTACGCTGGTCACCAGTGACAAACAAGGTGAAATCCCACATCTAAATGGGTCCTGAAAACAAAAAGTCCCCAGTGCAGAGCTAATACTTGAGAACACACACAAATAGGCAAATCTTACCTTTTTGCTATACTGCAGATAAACAGAGCTTCATGAAGCAGCGCTGCTGAGGCAGTTCCTTTCCCACCACAAAATCTGTGCCTTTGTTAAATTCTGAAGCTTTCTGCATATGCAAGTTATGTGTGAATATGTAAATTAGATTATTAGAGCCAAAAACTGTGGGCTTGGAAATTATCTTGGCCCATTTTCTATACTCTTGAGTTACAAAAGAGTCATTTGTTGGCCTTTTTTTTTTTTTTTTTTTTGGAGTTCTGGAAACAAGACTGTGAAAATGGATGCATCCAGGGCAAGCAGTGAATGACATCTTCATATTTCTAAATGCAGAGCAGAAATAGAAATACCCCAAACAGGAAAGAGCTGAATACTTTATTATTATTATTATTTTTGGTGTGTACTGCAGAGTGGAGACTGTGACAGTTCTGATAATCTTGGTGTTTTCGTATTGATATCTAGACCTGTGGGTTTGGATAATTTTGAGTATTATCCACCACTCTAACTGGTGGCTCAATAGCAGAGCCCTCTGTAACGATAATACAGTACATCAATCATTAGTGGTGGCTTTTAATTATTCTTCTTAATACTATACTAGTGATACTGCTGCTGCTGCTACTGCTCCTTTCAGCATCGCCATCCTTCCTGTGATCCTTATGAACATCCAGGTGCTCGAGTTTCTAAAGGAAAATTATTGGTTGGGGCATGTGTTTTCCCACCAAACTGCAAGGCACTAACTTTACTGTCGATGAAATTCTTCAGTTAAGGCCAGGAATCCAGCTTTCATTTCAAATCGATGTCTTAAAAGAGCATTTTTATAGTGATTACTAAATTCTAGTTTTGGAAAGTGCTATGCAGACGTTTATGTAATGTTCTGGCTAATTACCTATATCAGCCCATAGTCTTTAAAAGGCTTATAGGAAGGGTGACTTCAGAAAAAAAGACCTTTGCCTGCCTGCAAGACAGTTTTGGTTGCTAGAACAGGCTGTTACAGGTTTCCTTCTTCATATGTTCTGCATTAATGTTCATTAGCATTCATTTAATTTTTATTTAAGATTTTAATTGCCTCACCAACGAAAGGACAGAAGAGCAGCTGGGGATAAGAAAAATAACCCTCTACAAACCACTACTTCTATAATTCCTCTGAACTACTTTATTATGTTTTCACAACATGCCCAGTATCTCCCAAATGCAGAAGATCTATTTTTTGCTGTAAGAATCTTATGATAAAACAGCATTTCCTATTGGTTTCACTGTCCCAGTTGCAGTATTTACCAGCTTTTCCTGTGCAAACCAAGAATGTATTGTTTTCTGAAAATCTGCTGTGTTTTTTACAAACCAATTTCCCTGGAGTAGTTCTCTTTTGAAGCCCTGGTTATGACTTTCATATACAATACTAACTTCATTAGCTGGCAGTTACTTGCTGGGATGCGGTTCGTGTATATCTTGCAAGTACACCTTCAAAGCTCTGAGATGAAAGAAGGTACTGAAAGAGTGCTGTGATCCACTGGTGCTGCCCACCTAACTCCCTTTGTGAAGGTTCAGCCTGCTCCTCCTGCACCCCTCGTGAGGTCCTGCTCGGCAGGCACCCCCTCACCAGTGTCTCGCTGCCTTTTGGTTTGCCAGGCTGGCGAGAAAGGTTTCCTCCTGGACATGGAGCCGCAGCTCTTCAGGTCTCCTGAAGACAGTGGCCCTGTATTTTTGGTAGTGCATTTGGAACTGGGGAAAACAAAATTGGTGATCGTTGGAGCAGGTTTATTTTTAATATCCCTTTTAAGCAAATACTTTATAGACCATTAAATCTAGATGACAAGTGATAGGATGCAAGGAAACAGCCTCAAGTTACACCAGAGGAGGTTTAGACCAGACATCAAGAATTTCTTCTCAGAGAGGGTGGTCAAGTGTGGAAACAAGCTGCCCAGGGAAGTGGTGGAGTCCCCATCCCTGGAGCTGTTCAGGAGTGGGAACATGGCACTAAGGGACGTGGTTTAGTGATAGGACTCAGTAGGTCAGGTTGATGGTTGTTGGACCTGGTGATAATGAAGGGTGTTTCTCAACCTAAATGGTTAAATGATTCCGTGAATGGTCACACTGTAATTTAGCCAGAGACCTTTAGACTTGGTGTTCATGCCTGCAGTGGGACTTGCCAAGGATGTACTTAGTTCAGAACTGAAATAATTCAAGAGATATTTGAAACAATAGAGAACAATTCTTGTCCTAAGAGATGGCTTTCGTGCTTTCAGTAAATTGTTGCAGTTGTTGCCTGGAGTCCAATTATTAGATTTCCTGATGAGCTGTGTGTTTCTTGTAATTTGAGGACATATAATGCGAAGACAACATACCTTTATTGTAAATGCAAAGTGGTTAGCCTTCTGGCCCATAAAGCACTACACCTGTGTAGCGTTCATCACTTTCACTGGATTGTATTTAATTAAGGTATTGTGTGCCTAAAGGCAAAAACATTCAAGTTTGAGGGATGGAATAGAGTGACTGGAGACGTGTACTTACTTCTATTGGCATTTGCAACATAACTAGTCAGAAATCCGCTCTGAAATATGGTTGATTGAGACAAATGTGCTGGTGAGGAAATTTTCAGTGCTTGTATTCTCACTCCTATGTACCTAGTTCTGATTTTCCACAAGGAAATGAAGGGTACAATTGATTTTCTTTAAGCTTTGTATGCTTACATATTCTTTTCTAAAGTTTAAAAACAGAGCTATAACAAATCTATGTGCCAAAATACCCACTTTGGAAGGTGCAGAGGATTGTGGTCCAAGAAAGGAGCAAAGAGATAAACGGTTGAAAATGCATACGATTTTAGAAGTGGGTAATTATACGAAATAGGAAACTATTGAAGCTTTAAGTACAAAGAAAATAATTTAATTTTGAGGGGGTACAAGTTCAGATTATATCTCACAGCCCAAGTAAACACAGAAAGCCTTCAGAGTTTCTGCCTGTGTAAACTACAGCATTTTCATGGTTTTTCATGGTTACCTGGGCTTCACCACTTGTCTGCTGAGCAAAGCTGTGTATCTAATTGATTTTTTCATTTCACTGGCCAGAATAAATGTTGAAAAGATTATTTTAATTGAGTATTAAAAAAAACTAAAAATATGTTTAACTTAAGCATGCATGTAGGAATCAAAGCTTTCTTCTTTCTTCAAATACAACCAGTTTTTGAACTTCTGAAATTCTCCACCCTTCATGCAAATTGTTTACCTTTCTTGCCTGGCAAAACCACTTAGACAAGATAATTAGGTGTTAGACATGATGGAGGGCCCGCTTAATACTGCAGGTTTTGTTAATGACAGGTCTGAGAAGCTCTGTATACTATAGCTAGTGATTTCTGTCAAATGCCAATAATAAGGACTCAGATTTCTGTCTGATAAATAAATTGCTAAACATATTTGCCATTAAAAAAACAATGTGACATTAGCCATAGCTATACCCTGTCATGGTTCTGTTCTTTGTTTACAGAGATTTTACATCATTCCCTAATAAAGGGTTCTCATTTTTAGCAATTATAAAACCTTTTAGTGTCGGTCATTAACCAAGCAGAAGATACAAGCTGATTGACTTATAGTAGCTTTTTTTCCTTCTTTTTAAATACTATGAACTGATTGTCAAAGAGAACTTTGAAAATGTTTTAGAAATGCAGGAAAACAGCATACAGTGAGACTGAAAGCTTCCAGTCGTTGCTAAAGTCAAGGAGGTTTTTTCCTTTCGCTTCCCCTGAAGATGTGTCCCAGATTTTTTTAGAACTTCCTGTAGCATAAGGTCCTGCCTACACTGAGAAATTAAGAAATGTATCTTGCCTTCTGGAAATTTCTCCTGATAAATGTGCTGTGTATGTATGATTACAGAAGTAGATTTGCTGATACATGCTGCACAGGGATAATTTTATTTCTGATGTAACCATTCCTCTTCTGAAAGTTCTGGATTTCATAATTTCAAGGACATTTGTGAGTGGCTCTGAGGATAATTTTATTAGTATATAAACTTTCTATTTTTTTTTTTAATTTAAAATAAAAATGTGGTATACAAGATTAAATCAATTATCTACTTAATCTCTTAATTTATTTTTGATCGTTACCAATGCCAGATGATTCAGAGGAAAATTCGGGAACTTTTTCTCTTTTTACAAGATCATCATCTGAAGGGAAATGTCCTCTTCCATTTCACCGTATGTGTTAGATTTTATTCCTTCCAGAATGTTTATTTGCTTTAGAACTTATTCTTGTTGTTTATATATCAACATCCCGTCTGGTTTTGATGTATATGATAAGTATTTACCCTCATCTAGTGATAATTTATGACAGACTGAGTTGAGTTGCTGTTTGTTATTTCAAATGACCATGTAAAGACTATAAATTTAAACAAAAACAAAACAAAACAAAGTCTGACTCATTTCTTTAACGTAATGATTATATGAAGGATTTCCACTGTCACAGGGATTAAATTCTGTAACTTGCTGCAGGAATAGGTAGGAAGGAAGTATCAACCAGTTTCCAGGTGGTTTTTGACAGATTTATTCACGGGGCTGTGAGATGCTGCTGCTCAGAGCAGGCTTCCATTCCTGTGTCTGTCTTTCTGCAGGGATTTCAGAAGGTTTTAGATCCCTTTGGAAGCTGCTAGAGTTAATATGGACATGTAAGTATCATTAGGAGACACTGAAATCTTCGCTGCCACTGAAATAAAATTTTAGGCTTTCCTTCTGGAAAGACAAATATTCCTTTATTCAATAAAGGGCTTCTCATCACCTTCGATTATTTGCAGTAGACTTTAAAAAAAAAGTCATATATTTAAGATTCTTGGAGACTTAGCCACAGATCTGCTCACTGTCATAAAAATTCATAGTAAAGTTTGGGCCTTCGGAGACTGAAGGTGTGAATGACTTCCAGAGCTGGAAGTGGCGCACTGAGAAGGTCTCGCTCACTGTCTTCAACAGCTCAGACCCAGGGGATTGCAGGAGTGCCTGTGTATGCAGTCAAAACTACTGCAGGATGATACAGTAAAACACAAAATTGTGCATAAAGTTGCAGGACCATTCTGTCCAGCCTTTTGCCTAGGCTACAGGGCTTCACTTTCTAATTGGTTTCTTGTTTGTTTAAGCATTCTTTTATTTACTTTTCTAACTCCTTCACTACATCTTTACTTATAACATACTACTCCTCTTCCTATTTTTTTAAATCTTGCTCTCTTTAATTATATGCAATTGGAGCATATCTGCATGGTCTGCTGAAAAAGTTGTCTTTTTTTTTTTAATGGCTCTTCTCGTGTTTGACTGCTGATATTATAAAATAGAAGGAACACAGCTGCCTGAGGTGCCAATTCATCACAGTGGGGTAGAAATAGCCCATAGTGGTAGGGTACTTTGCTGTGACAAGAAAAATAGTGGAAAATCTCAAAATTGCTTCATTTTACAAGTGATTTATCAAGTTATGAGACAAGTAGTCCATCACTATTTGTTTTGTGTGTATGTGTGTGAATGGTTTTGAGAATAAGAAATTCTTTGCTTGCATAAAAATAATGGAAGTATTTTTTTACTTCTTCCTATTATTTTAACTATTCCTTAAATGTATTCTGTTCCATTTTCTGCATTCTCACCTGAACTGTTTGCAGTTAGAAATTTTCTGATGACACTGTACTGAAAATGACTAAGATAATTTAAATGTCAACCTGATAAATGTAACAATCCTGCTATCCGCTAGATTTACCGAGTGTTTTATACAACATTTGTGAATATCTATTCTTACTGTGTTAGCACCCAGTGACCCAGAATACGAATAAGAGTTCCCATACAGAAGGCACAGCATCAGCAAATGAAGAGAGTCCTTGATAGAGAGGGAGTTCATGAAACCACAGTTTAGCGTCTGAATAATGAAGAGCAAGTGGATAAGGAATTATAAGAAGGAAAGGGGAGAGGGAAAGAAGACAATTATGATTTCATGAGCCCAAAAGAAGATTGTTACCCACCGACCAGTTGCTTTGGCTTCAGTTTGGGGCTTTTCATTGTGTCAAGATGGCAGTTCAGGCCTGTATTTCTTAGCTCAGATGGGTATACGAGGAACAGAAAGCAGAATAAGCAGACTGGTAGTAACTGACCTTCTGGATATTTTAACTTTCTTTTGTCTCTTCTGAATATAAGAACAACAAATCAGAGACATGTTTGTTGAGATAAAGAACTTTCAAGTTAATTACACATTGGTCAATGAATCGTAATGTTTGTAGATGACTGCTTCAAAATATTTGTTGGACAGTATTTAGTATTATACTTTCCTGCCAAAAAGACAGGTCATAGGAGCTGTGAGCATGGATTGAGCTAGAAGTCAATAAACAAGATGCAGTTTCTAAGCTGAAATAAGAAAAACAAAATTTTCAAAATAAATGACTTTATGAAATATAAGATTTAGGATTAGTCTCATCTGTGTAAAACAAAAGCTGCTCAGAAGTCAGGTAACACTATCAGGAATTCTTCAGAAGGCTTAAGCAAAGCATAAACTCCAAAAGCACTCCTAAACATAAGTAAAATTGACAGCATTAACATCTCTTTAGTAAGATCATTACTAGGATCTGGTTTGATATTGCCACCCAGTAAAAGTGACAGGAAAGATGACAGAAAATGCATTGCACCTCAACTTAATGCAAAAATAAACTGTGGCTAGAATATAAGGGGATTCAAAGGAGTAATAACAGACATGAGGGAAGTCAGGAAAGTGGAAAAACATCAGCTGAAGTTTGCTCTAAAATATTTATAAAGGTTAAGATGGAGCCCTGTCTGTCTGTGCAAAATGCCTCTGTGTGACAGGGCCCTGATCCTGCTCAGACAGCATCGTATGTTAAATATCAATCTTAGAAAGGATAAACTCGATGATAGAAATTAAACAGAAAGTAAATCTGTGTTTCAGAGATGCATGACAGAGTTATGGGCTACATAACATTTTTACAACAATCAACATGTAAATATAAATCTTCTCATTAAATCTGGTCATCAAGGAAATGAAGAAAACTACCCCTATCCTGTTGCTGTTGCCTCAGAGAAAATGCTGTCCTCTACAGGAGGCTGCTGGAAATAAGAGATTGTTCTTTTGGAAGGAGTAGAGGAAAGTGGTCCAGGGTGCAAGGAGGTGTAAAAAATGGACCAAATACAATTTCCCCCAGCCCTGAGGTGGACTCTGTGCTTTCAGGGAGGTGTACTGGTCTGAGGACCACAGTAGTACAGCCTAAATGCCGTATCTATTGAGCAAGAACAGATTAGTTGCTGGGAGTTTTGTTGTTCTTGTTTTGAATTCTCAGTCCTGTAGTGTATACTAAGTAGCTCTTACCACCTCTGCAAGCGTGTTATTCTGGATGTGGACCGGAAAGGATATACTGGCACATGACACAAGGTTTTTGAATACTAAGTAGATGTTCCACCTCATGTACTGCTGCTCTAACATGGAGGTCATCTCCAATATAGGTAGCTGGCTTCCTGATGGCCATTGGAAGCTGCTTTACTGGTATTTCCTTACCAGTACCGTATGTACAAAACCATCAGCTGGATTTTATTTTTTCATTTTGTTTGAATGTCAAGACAGCTGATTTTGTTGGCCTTTATTTTTATTTTTAATGCAAAAATCATAAAGAAGCATCGTGATTATCCAATCTGCATGTGTATTGAACAGATGAATGAAAGCAATGACAGTAGGAAGCAGATAAAAGAACTCAAAACAGAAAGACTGATCTCTGGAAAATAATGTTTCCTGTTGCTATAGAACTCAAGGGCTCATGAAGGATAAAACATTTGTAGGAATCAATTGCCTTATGAAACAATAATCTAGGATTATTTGCTACAGCACTCCCATTTTTATCTAATGCCATTACACTGGCAAATTCCATTAATGACTTTGTATTATTATCATTGTTATTATTACTAATTCTTTTTCCATTGTTATGTATGCAGTGAACACATTTCTTAGTGAAACTGAAAAATAAACATTTGACAGATTTAGATTTGCCTGTGATGTGGCCTTCAGTATCACTTCAGTGAAAGTTTCCCTGGGTGGTTTTCTCTGTGCATGTGACCAAAGTGCTCTTCCAGCCATCGTCTCACCTCACTTCTTCAGTGAGCCTCCCAGGGGGCCGTGCAGAAAGAGGACAAATGATTACAGGCCAGCTTTTGTCATCGTCTCTGTGTTTCTATATGGTAAATACCAGAGCAAACTGAAAATCTGGAAAACTGCCTCAGCTGCCAGCAGGCCAGAAAAGGTGTTGGGAAGCAGGCGAATATTTCTGACGTTAATCTTTATGTTAGCATGGCTGGCATCTGGCTTATCTGATCAATATCAGTATTAGCTCGTCTATGCCTGACAGCATTGGAGAGGAAAAGTTTCTATTGAACATCAAAATGGCAAACCCTTGTGTATAGCAACTCTCAAACAGCTGTAACACAGGCTACAAAAGAACTCTCTCAAGCCTCTCACAGCCATGCCTGATGTTCACTTGCAGAATGCGCAGAAGAAAAAACATATAAAGTACTGGATCTTACTTTTTTATTTAATTTTTATATAATACTTTAAAGCTCATGAACAAGTGTTTAAATACCAAGGCGTATTATTTTTACTTCCCTTGTATACTTCTCAATGATTACAAGGAAAAAAAAAAAATGAGACTATTACATTGTTTCTATAAACAACTGCCTTTTCTACCAATCACTAATTATTATGTTTCAAGTGCTATATTTGTGGTGAAAAATATAACAGTTCTTAAGTGATTTAGGGAATCAGAATTTAAAAATTCTATGCATAAAGGCAAATGGAAACTCATTAACTGCAGTTCACAGCAGGAGACTTTTTTTCCTGAAATCCATAATGAGATAATAGAATAGTATCTGTTTTCTGACAAATAACAGAATGACAGGTAAAGGTTATGTCTATCTGTGAAAATGTATGAATTCTTTGTAGTATACTGATCATTGGATTTACTGAGGCAGGATTATTAGGTAGAAATGATTAACAGAGGCAAAAATCAGTTCAGAAGAATGTATTTATATGGCTGTATTACAGGAACAGTCAGTCCCCTAGTGTCCTTTGACATTAAGTTAAGAATATTGAGATCGGTATGTCAGTCATAACATGTCAAAAAAACACATACCAACAATACAAAAGTACTATGATATATGCTCAAAATGCTAACTTTTGATTCGTTTTCTCTCCAGTCAAACTTAAATCACTTTTACTATCATTTTGAAAGTAAAACTCAATTTCCTGTTACTCATGAAAATAGGTAGGTTTTCTGAGTGCCTGTTATACTAAGTCCTACATTGCTTTTAAATTTTATATATCAGTCTCAAGCTCTGTGGCTCGGGTCCTTGTGCGTGATACGGACACGCACAGCTAATGTGGCCTATTTCATGCCCCTCCTACCATCCTGCAGGAATTTCTGCAGGAAAACATTGTGCACACTGATGCAGGAGTTGGAGGGAGAGAGTTTGGCTGCCCTTCATGAATAAAAATCTCCTTTTCCAGAATAAATCACCTAACAGTATTCAGCTCATCACTTCGTACACCCACAATGAAATCAGGAGGAAGCTAGTAGGGATCGCATAGGCTTGGCAGACATGCCTTTGCCTTACTTGTGGTATCTGAATCAATGGGTGACAAAAAGAGATGAGATCTCTAAGAGGCCACTGGGTAGGTACATGGTAAAAGGGGATTTAGAAGGTACTCGGTAATCTGTAAAGTATTACATGGCAAAATGAAGGATAATTTAGTAGTATTGGAAGCTCTGCTAGTGCAAAGATTCATAATCTGCTTCAGATGTAGTTGTTTTATTTAGTAATGTCAAAAAAGGCACCAAAGATGTAACCATTAGCTTTTCACATTAATTTTTCATCCGAAAACCTTACATTCTCAACATATTTAATTTACTAGTTAACATGCTACAGATTAAATGACATAAAGTATAGTTTGCTTGCCTGTTTTTTAGCATTATTCTATGTAAAGTAGGAAATATTTGCATTTTCTTTTCATTTATAAGGAGGTCTCTTGGTAACAAATGGAACCTTCAATACAATAAAATTTACATGAAAAAAGCTGTCGTTTGAGAGCTATGTGGTTGGAATGATGCCAGTCAATAATAGATTGCATACCTCTGGTTAATTTATTAGCCACCTGTTCCAGAAGCCATTACAAGAGCACATTAAGATGCTATCAGGTTGGGGTAGTATCTCGAGCTTCAAGCCTTTGAGGGTGTTTTTCATGTAAAATGACGCTAATAGAAAACTGAAATGAAGAGTAGTACATAACGCCTCTCCACAGAGGAAAAGGGGGAATATTCCATAGGTTACAAACTCTGCTTCCATTCTCTTTGAGAAATAGTATTTTGTTATGAAATCATTTTCTCACTTAATTGAAATGGAAGCTAATAAAGAAAACTTGATAATGCACACACAGAGATTGCAAATGTGACTGCAACTGATGGCCTCTATAGACATATGGGAATTGTTACAAAATTATGAGGTATTGTAGGCTAATTCATTTGTTTACTGCCTTTCATGAGAGAGGTGTCATACTCTGTGTGCATGTTTCTGCACTTCAAAGCTTAATTTTTCATAACCTAATTCCCCAGAGTGTATCTATGTCTCGTACAGAGTTACATAGTAGAATTACAAAAGCAGAAGCTAAGATAGGAGTTAAATGGAGAAGTATATTGGGCCAGTTGACGAAAAGAGATTTTAAGAATAAGCATGGGTGGATCAGGAGATGCCTTCTGAGTGTGCATTCAATCTGCACCACTGTGTATTGGCCATAAGCAAATAAGACCATCAGAAAACACATTTTTGCTTTCAATACTGAGAAGTAACGCTGTCATACTTAGCATGGAGATCTCATTAAAAGTACCACGAAATAAAGTCCAGGTTAATGTAGCAGGGTCCAGGAAGAAGCTACCATACCATTTTTTAGAAAACGAGAGAGAAAAAAAAAAAAAAACACAGCAGAAATGGGAAGAGCACACATTCTTAAATTAAGTGTATTTTCAGTAGCACTAATGGAAAATATTAACATGAACTGAGTGGACCTCAGTGCTGAGAAGCTTGGATATATGCCTCATTACTGATGAGGGAGTAGTAACTGCTACTGTCTAATTTGTTACACGGTTTGTTACAGAGGAATCTCATTCAGATTCTTACTGGCCGGATATGACAAGATGATAGCCTGAGGGATATTGCAGCAGGCATGAGGGTAAAGAGAAAAGAGTAAAAACTGAAGGTGAGAATCCTAATTCAGCATCTCATCAATAAGATTGTCAGAAAAATAAAACATCTGTGATTAATGCAGTATACCACAGTCACTGGAATTGATTGTTTAATCTTAGATGAGACAGCAAGGGTTCTCATGACATTTCAGCCCTCTAAGTGGTAGATAGCATTAAGAAGTTTTTAACCACAGGTTACTTAAAGCTAAAGGAAGAATACATTTTCAAGACAGGGATGTGTATTCTCAAAACTGCTTTACCCTTACCACTGTTTTTCTGAGTCTAAGATGGAGTGATACTGCTAGAAGAGTCATTTTGGATATTTTAATCAATCTCTAATGTTACTACAGGATATCCTCAAGCGACAGAGAATGATTCGTGTTCTGTACTTATGTCTACATACGGTTTCAGCCAGGAGGAAAAGTAGCATTAAGTTGTATGGAAATTAGGGCCTGATCCTTCATTGCTTTTCATCTTATGTAGACATGTATAGTTTTGCAGAGTGAAATGAAAATACTGTTATTCTGAGCTGGTGTCTTTTAGCTCTCATACTGCTTGAATGTAAGTACTTACAGAAGATACATTGCACTAATAAATAAGTCCCAACATTCCCGCTAGCTACAGCTTCACTAATATGCCGTTCTCTTAAAATAATGATACAGCTACCTGATAAAGACTCCAACAAGCCTTGCACATTTCTCCAAGCCACCTGTGTATTTGGCTTTCCTTCAAAGAAACTAATGCTGAGAAGTGCAAAGTAAATAGATTTAAGAGTAATTGTGTGGGGCAGGATTGATACTCTGTGGATCGTAGTGTTGTAGTTAAGAGCATTCTCTGCTTGTATGACAAGAGCAGAAATTGTGTTAGTAACTCTTACTAGTGTCCTCTAAAGCAGTATCTCTGATGTTGTAAGGTTTAGATCTTAAATGACCAACACAAGTGGCATTTGCCTGTCAGATGTAAGTACAGTGTGGCTGCTTTCTCTCATTCCTGTTCTCCCTGCTGTTGCAATACAGTGTAGCAGAAGTGGGAAGCTCCTTTTCACTAAGGTGCTTCCTCTCACAAGCCCTGTGACCGTGCTGTTCTTCAGCCAGCCAGAAATACGGGGCAGACACAGGATGTTCGAAGCCATGCCGACACTGAACAGCCCTCGTGATTGCTCTTAGCTTCACTGGGGCCAAACACATCCAGACCCCAGCTGCCCCACTGACACTAAGCCAGACTTTGTTTCCACTTGGCAGATCTTGAGATCTCAGTAACTACAGCACAGGTTCCCACTTACTGTCTGCTGTTTGAATAGGGGAGGAGGAAGAATTTGTTCAGACCAAACAATTTGAAATAGTGCCAAAGAGTCAATACGCATATTTTCATGTTCCCTGCAATGTGGGTGTTATTTTATTCCAATATTTTAATCCATTATTAAAGTGACACCTATCTTGCATATGATTATTAATTTTAACACAGTCATAAGTAGTGAAAGGAGAACAAAAGATTAAAAGATCACTTCTGAGTTATTTTTGTCAAAACATCTCATAATTCCTACTGGATTCAAAATTAAACTAAATTAATTTAAAATAGTAATGCTGTACTGTTTTCTCTGTTGAACTGTTGCCAAGATCAGAGGTGGAAAGCCTAATTCTGAAAAAAATGTATTCCTGTCAGAAGAGAATCTTTGTATTTCAGTTGCTGAAAAGAACTAAGCTTTATCTCACTATTCATTATTAAATGGCACTCATTTATTAAACAATGTATAGGCTATAAAAAGCCTGGATAAATTCAGGGCTTTTTGGAGAAATCATATCTGACCCTTTACATCAGGGAACATTCATTGGAAACTGAATGGTTTGATAACGGCTCCCACGCAAGGTGTATTTCAGGGCTTTCAAACTGCAATTATAAGTAGAAGGCTTTCTAAGCAAGTCCTACCCTCACCTATGGACAGTACCACTGGGACAAAGTTTCTACCATAGCTGTGTGGCACATTAGCAAGAGTGACTTGTTCAATGTGAACAGAGTAAAATATCATGTGGGTCTTTGCAACACAGAGGTCTGCTACAAACAACTGTTCAAAACCTAGAGAGAGGCTTAAAAAGAGGCTAAGAAAAATACAGTCACTGGCAAACTGCCTTTCAGTAGTGAGAAACTAGGGGAAATCTGGCATAGCAAAGGCATCTGGAAGAGACCTAAAAATGAAGAAAAGTATGAATGGCTGAGAAGCCCCTAAACTGTTGCCAGGAAGCTCATTAGGGGGAGGGTGAAGAACCACATCAACAGGATGTCTTGCTGAAAGCTTCCTGTACGCTGGGCAAGTGAAGCTAGAATTCAGTGAAGCCTGAATTCTAGAGAGATGATCTTGTTAAATGTTTTTATAAACGTGACATAAAATGTTTCATTTTTTTCTTCTTTTGTATTAAAGTTCTGAAAATAGAGCAGTGCTATGTCATTAGCTAAGTATGGTCTAGTGACTAGAAATAGGGGTTATTACAATTGGCTCAGGTGATGGCCTGCTGTCTGGACTGGGAACATGTATGGTGCTTCAGAGTATTAACCTCTGCCTCAGCAGCTGAAGTGCAATGGGAAATACGTACCAGACTGAAATATCACTTTACGACCAAATCAGGAAGACTGTAGTCTTGGAGTGCTCATCTTGTTCCTCTTTTCCTTTCTCTATCTCTAGCGGGTGATCATTGCATCTCTTCCAAAAGATAGAAAGCATGTATTTTAAAAGATTTTGAGTTGTACAAGAATATTAACAACCAGCACAGGAGAGAGCATCAGACCTCTGAAGCCCTTGTCTTGCTGTTCAGTACGTTACAGGACACACTCCGTTGCCCAGGGGAGTGTGTGAGCACACGGAGCACTGCTCTGCTTCCCAGAGGAAGCCCAGTCTTTATTGTAGGTAGATGATGTCCTTTTCAGAGCAATCCTTAACTCGTAGGCTTCTCTAACTCATAAATGGCTGTAATGTTACAGTTAGGCAGGAATGAATGCATGTAGAACATGCATTCATGCATGCAGGACAGATGGTGAGATACTGAGAAAAAAAATATCTGAAGGGATTAAATGCTACAGAACATAGAAAGATAAGGGGAGACACTAAGGGACTTACTGTAGGATGAGAGTGATGAGAGAAGAGGGAGGCATTTTGTTGGTAGGTTTCATGTGCACTTTGTGCTGGTCAGTAGGCTTAGCTGTCAGTGTAGCCACTGCTGGGGAAAATTCTCAAGTTTTATTTTCCTGTATGATAATGATGTGTCTGAAATTTGTAATTTTTACAAAATTGCTGAGGAAAAGTATATAAGCTTATCCATATTTGTACTTTGAATTTAGTTGCCTTTATATGACTGCATTTATACTCTAAGTTCATTCTGGAGTAATCTGTCCATTATATGTATTAAGGGCTTCACACAATGGGACACTAATAGTAGGATCTAACCACTAGTCCAGAACTCATAACTCTTTAGATATTAAAAACTGTAAGTTTTTCCTCTTCAATTCCATGCACATACTCATTTAGACTTAGCTCAAGGAAGCCCATGGTTCAAAACCAACAGTTTTACTTGTCTGAATGCTTAGTGTAGCCCCGTGTCTGTGTGTTACAGATCTCCGTGGTTCACTTTACCAAGTAAGTGAAGAGGCTCTGCATGGGTAATAGAAAAATGACAGTAATAACCTGTACCTTTGTAAGTACTGAAAGCAGCATGTTCTCTCCTGCCATCTAAGCTCAAATTATCCTGCATTTCAGGTGTGAGTGCTTATAATCTTTGCAGAGGAGTTAAGGCTGGGAAAATCCGCTTTTGTTTGCCAAGATCCCAGCTGGCATCTCTCCTATGCTGAAATCCTTTCGGTGTATCACCTGGCCAAGTAAATAATGAGCGCTGGACTCACGGTAGTTTTCAAATCTGGTGAAGTACTAGCGCTAAGGGAATGCATGCTGTCTTCTGAGCAGGCAAGGCAATGAGTAGTCCAGAATATGTGAAAAAAATCTGCCAGTTAAAGTGCAGTTAGCAAGCTCTTTTCCTGTGAAGTACTGACACAGGTAGTGATAAACTTCAGAGAGCTGAGAGAGCTGGCACTACAGGAGACTCTTTGGGTTGATAGATCCTCCTCGGGTAAAGCAGCAAATGAGCAGTTCACAGGAAAGAAGGTGACAGGACAAAAAGCAACTCCCTGCAAGGCTTACGGGGTGATTCCTCTCCTCTCTCTCAAGATGCAAATTATATAAATCATACACCTGATTTATTACATAAATATATATAGACATTTAAAAGTAAACATCTGCCTTGGAGGTTGGACCCAACCTTGGCTTTAAGCTAAAAAAAGAAATAAGCACAGAACTGGTAATAAATAAAAGGCCAACACAATACAGCTAGCACCTTTTCCTTAGTACTGAGTAAAGTTTGGTCTTCTCACAGTGTCCTTTTCCCCTAGCTTTGCTTTCAATCACCATGAAAGTAGCAGTTTACGAAGCACCTGAAACCAAAAGGTCCAGGGAGATCCATGGAAACTGCTCCATCTCTTGCTGTCATGGTTCCCCAGTAAGGAGATGCTTCAGATTTCCTCTTGTGAGAGACTCAAGAAGGTCTGGGAGACAAGTGAGATGTGTCCCTGTCCCCCTGAAAGGACGATACATAATAGCTTGTAATTGCATTTGCAAATTAACTGAACGACTATTCACTATTCCTAGTGAAGACAAATGCTTTACTTTTACCACCAGTTGCGCAAAGGACATACCAAGTTTTCCTCACCCAGTAAAGTGTAGCATCAATGTACATATTAATTTAGTGATCCAACACTGCTTGGTATTTAAATTCCGTAACAATTCAAGGAAATAAACATGTTTTCGATCAGCGTCGCTGAGTAACTCAGAATAAAATATAAACAAAAACACTTGTGAAAGGTTTGCAGATGTTCAATAATTAGAACATAGGCATCTTCTTCTTTTATTCAATTAATTCTGCTTTTTTCCCTTCTAGCAGAAGTAAATGGATGGGAGGAAAGCAAGTGGTATCTTGCTGCAAAAACACACACCTGTCAGTTTTGCTCTGGTATACATAGATGATACTGATGGAGTTAATTGGGCTGCAACGTGTAATGGAGATAGAATGTTGCTTGTCCTATGTTTATTTTCCAGTTACTTTGTGCTTCTCATTTATTAGTAATTTAGTTCAAACTCCATGTCCCTGCTTCTTTTCTATTCATGCTAATTATACAGATTTCTTGCAAGCAAAAATCTTTCAAGTTTAATAGTACTGTGTTTGGACTTATTTGTCTTACATGAGTTAAAATGTAAGGCCTTAAAAATACACATTTGGGAAATGAATGGGGGCCAAATGAGTCATCAGAGCTCATTCTCACTCTCTTTTAGTAGTTTGTTCTCTTCAGGATACAGTATAATGATGCTTAAATTATTAGCTGTGTTTGCTAAGTTAAGATAGGCTGTTCTGTAGGAAGAAAAATAAATTCAGATTTATAATACCTGAAGGGAGGGTGTGAAGATGATGGAGCCAGGCTCTCTTCAGTGGTTCCCAGTGACAGGACAAGGGGCAGTGGGCACAAACTGCAGCACAGGAGATTCTGTCTGAACATTTTCTTACTGTGTGGATGACTGAGGCACTGGGCAGGAAACCTAGAGAGTTGTCGATTCTCCCTCCTTGGAGATCTTCAGAAGCCACCTGGACATGGGCCTGGACAGCCTGCTCTGCGTGGCCCTGCTTGAGCAGGGGTTGGACCAGGTGGCCTCCAGAAGACCCCTCCGTCCTGTTTTTTCCATGTGTAATACTTCTTCCATTTTCACTGTTTCTCACCCTGTCATCTATAACGAGTGAAGACAGGAGTGTTCTTCAATAACCCTCTATCTACAGTGCTTCAGAACTGGCCAAAAGGGAAGGTCCAGGAAAAATTTTGGCCTATTAGGTCTATAAATTGTCTGTGTCATTTCTGATAATTTGTGCTGTCTGTAGCTTGCATTGTTTTCCTGTGTGTGACAGATTTTTTCCACTGCATATGGCATAGGACTTTTTTGAGGGGGCAGGTTGAAATAACCCTGGAACCTTCCCCAGAAACAGCCCAACTTGTACCAGACTTTGCTATTTACTGAATTGAATGGCAACTTCTACCTTCTTCCCAGATAGCTTTCAACTACCAAAACTTAATCTTTTAAGTAGCCCAACTGCTATTGCCCTGTTTCACATTGCCCCAGTAGATCTGCATAAAATGCAACAATGATTCTTGGCTTCCTCATGTGGATGCTCTCTACTACTGTTTCATGCAAAATAAATAAATACACAAATCAGTGTACAGGAGGTGGAAGTCCTGGAGTACAGCTGCTCAATTCTCCTATCCATCCACTTTGATCCGCTCAGAGATTTGAGCATCTCTTTTAGTTGCTCCTGGGCAGCCTGCTGCCATCTCGGCCATCACAACCACGTTGCTGCAGGAGTGAGAAGAGTTCTCTGGGGTGGGGGAGTAGTTGTCTGTCCTGGAGAAGTGCACTCTCTCCTCAAGCAATGGATAGGACAAGAGGAAGACTGAAATAAGAGAGAAGATTTGACCTTTGTATATTTGAGCAGAAGGCTTCAGAAACTCTGTGAAGGGAGTTTGTGTCTCAAAATGTACAGGAACACTTCTCATAATACAGTGAAAAGACCAAGAAACAGCTGGAACACATGGACTTTCCCCACACGATCGGGCCTTGTATTTTGAAAAAGACGATGACATAGGGCCGTTCCATTTAGCAGATTGTAACGTCAGTGGAAAAATAACTAGAGCATTGTAGGAGGAGGGAGAAAGAAAGATCAAAAGGTTGGCATGTCCACATGTCCTTGAAGCATGGTCCAGAATGGTGTAGTGGTTGTTCCACACTTGAATTACTTACAAAAGAGAAAGGGCTATTTGTTGTCCATGCACAAAGAAGAAATGTTTTGTGATCTGTTTTTTTTCAATTTTGTTGGCAGATATAAATATGAGGAAATAAGCAGACATACCTAGCAGGCAGTACGGGCAGGTGCTGATCCTTTGAGCCAGAGGATATTTGCAGAGATGCAGGACTACGCTTACTTAGTACTCCTCTTTATGTCATATGGTTTAGAGATCCTAGATCATATGGCGGGATCCTAGCAGCAGGGTGCCTTTACAGTGTATTAGTCCAGTTTGCAACATAGTGCATATGGACTATGCCTTTCACAAGCTGGAGATACAGGCTGGCAAGCAAGTCAGCTCAGGATGCAGAGGGAAAAGCAGCCAGTGGGAGAGGGTTTCTGTGGGCACCTGTTTCCCATGCTGACAAAATGTGTAGCTTGAAGGAATAATTCCTAGCATCTGGCAGGTCTGAGGCTTATAAATTAGTTTTCATAAGACAGCAGATTGCTATATAGCCAGAATTTGCTCTTCTCACTATTGCTGGTTAATTTTCACCTTCTGTAGCATGAGCTGCTTTGCAGTTTGCCTTTGAGCATTGAGAGTCAATCCTGTCACCAGACACAGGCAAAGAAGTCAGGAGTATATTCAGCAGAGGCTCTTTCCCAGGAGCCAAGTGAAACAGTATTAGGTCCACAGTTTCTAAGTGCTTGGAAGTTCATCAAGAATAATTTGTTTGATAAGTTCCGTTCTCTTAAACAGACAAAACTGCACCATATAAAAACAGAAGCATAGTTGCAAAAGTAAAATAATAACTTTTTTTTTCCATTTTCCTCATTGCAGTATGAGTTTATGATATGTCTGCTTCAAGGGTGTAGAAGAACATACATTTTAATAGGATTTAGAATTGTTTGAGATTCTACCTTTCTTAATTCATTATTTCTTCATATGTTACCAGGTTTGTTTCCTGTAATCCTTTACAAGGAAGTATACAGGTTGAATTAAGTTGAAATTCCAACTGAAAAAGCCTTGTTCTTTCAAAGCCACTTTGATGGAGAATCTTCTTTTAGGCCATGAAGCAATGATACGTGTCTCATTAAAAATAATAATAATAATAGATAAATTAGCTTTTCATGTTTCTTCACCATAGTAACTGAATAACTGCTGATATCTCTGCTCAGATTAAAACTGGGTTAGCTACTTATGTCAGCAAAAAAAGAAATAATTTGATTTACACTTGACTGTTTCACCCAACTCAGTGTGTATGTATGTGCCATAAAAGATAGCTAGTGATCTTAAGAAATTAGGACACTTGTGCAGTGCTTCACCACATAAACCAAGTGTTTTTGCTGATCAGTCTGTGCAAAGATGGACATTCTCTGCCTTGGAAAAGATGAAGACTACTAGACTCCAGCTTAAGTCTGTCACAAGCAGCTGAGAGCAATTTTATGTTACTTGACCTTGAATAATATTTTTTTTGAGAGAGAGAACTTGGGCTGCTGTAAGCTCTTTTTTGCAGACTACATGAAAATCTGCCCATATTTAACCTGTGTAAATATCCAGGTAGCTGTGAGTGCCCAGCACTTATGAAAAGCTATTTATTTAGAGGATAGCTTGAGCTCCTAAGATTTAAAAAAATAATAAAAATAAAAAAGTCTCTACACAAGCTTTAAAACATAGGCTTCAGTTATTTAGTTTAAAAACAGACAGGGACAAGTTCCAAAATTTATATTTAAAAAGAGGATTTTATAGTCTTTTTTTTTCTGCCCAGCCCCTGAGAGAATGTACAACATACAACAAATGCTGCATGTGTGATATATATCCCCATGTTGTTCACTGACGAGTTTCCATTCAGTTCTGAATTTTTGTATTGGAAACTGCCCTTGTGTCAGTTTTACAGACAGATAGAAAAGCTAAGGCACAGAGGTATGAGGCAGGTGAGATTTCAGACTAAAAACAACACCACAAACCTCAGGGAGCCGGTTTAAAATCTGGCTCTCTTCCCCTCTCCAGTAACTAAGGCTGTGCTTTAGTGCTTGACTGAAGCCTTTTACAGTGCAGCAGTTAACATTTTAAAATTCCTATTGCTTTCTAAGAGTCGAAAAAAATAAATGTTAAGAGTTATCCTGAAGCATTTAAACAGTTAACTGATGAGTCTGACCAGTTTGTATTATATAGATGCATTTTAGTACATCAGCAATAAAAGGAATTGTACATTAACCTAGAAGCAGAGAACAGAAAATAGCTCTATATCTGTATGCAGCATAAACTGAACTGACTCTGGTATTGCCGTAAAGAAATAAAAACTGATATATAATACTGTGATAGCATCCGTATTTCCTTTCATATCAAAAATAAAATGGATGAAGACACCAGATTAACTGCAGGAAAGAATTTCATCCATCCATCTTCTGCTAACGATGAGCCCAAATGCTAATGTGGGAGATCGTGGCCAAACCCGCTATTCCTGCTCAGGGCTTTTATGTGTGTGGACAAATTAATTCATGACAAACTCCAATACTAATGTCAGTGGGAAGCATGACTGGTGAACTTTCAAACCCTCATGTGATAAAACATATGACAGTCATTATAATGTGGCTTCTTGATTTTTTTTTCTATGTCAAGTACAATACAACTTAGGTAAATCGGTTGGATTTTGCTGACAAGGAATGAATGGCGTTTATGCTTATAAACATCTCAGTGCTGGTTTGGTATTTAACTGGTAGCAGAAGCAATTTATTGTTCTGTGTATTGCTTTGCTATTAATGCCATTTCCAGGACAATTTCTCAAGTAATTCTGATTAAGTAAAATTCAAAATATTTATTGCTACCATGCACATAGGATGATACTCAGTAAAGATGCAGTGCAAAAATAATGAGAAAAAATGGCAAGAGCTAAGTTTCCTAAAACAGAAGTCTAAAAAGATTTTTTTTGTATTATCCCTCAACCACTTAGATAGGATTTCTCATTTATATCTTAAAATGTTTCAGGGGATTTATATATATATATTTAAATGCAGAGTTGGTGTTTCAGGAAGATTGTCTTCAGCAACTCCAAGTATTACCTTAACTTTCAGATGTTTATTTTGATATGCTGTTAGTCAATACTGCAATCATGACATTTTATGTTGGGAGCTGGTATGTCAATAAGCCCCTTATTCTCTACAGGCAGTGCAGTGGCATTTAGTAACATTTTGTTTAAGTTTTTCATTGAGCTGTTAGTGTGTGAATGTCACTAACTGAAGGAAATTTTAAAAGGAAAACAGAAAGGCAAATTTCATTTTTATGTCCGCATTGTATGACTTAGGATACCTCTGATTTCTGGAGACTATTTTCCTGAAGCAGTCTTCTTATTCAAAATGTGTTCTTAATTAAATACACACCAAATGCCATGCAAAGGTGAAACTCATGTAGAGCCATATCCTCCTTGGCTTGCAAAGTACTTCCTTTTATCTGTGGGACTTGCGCTAGCTGAGGAATGAAGTCTGCTATTTTGACTTACAGAGACTTCATCTTTGTTTAATTCTTAGTCCATTTAAAACAAAAGAAACATTTAAGTGCTTTCTTAATCTAGGTCTTATTCTTACATGTCATGAAAATAGTGTTTTCTGTCATTTTCATCCTGTAGTTTTCAACAACTAAAAAACTGCTGTCTTCAGATGCCTTTGAGTCCTTTTCTTTCAAATCAGCCTACTAGACATTGTCCCTCCCAGCTAGATCTACTACTGTGTATTGTCTCTGCTTTTTGTCTTCTGCTTATTTTCTCTTTGTCTGGAGTTTCCCTCCCTGCTCTTCCTCTTTCATCTCAGCATGTGGTGTGTCAGCATTTCATGCTTTAGCCCGAAAGCTTCATCCCGTAACTCATAGTAGCTAAATCGCTGAAGAATAGACGTGTCCTTCTGTGGCCGCGTTTCTGTTTGGGGTTCTTAGATCTGTGCTTCTGGAGACTGCGTGTGCTTCTGACTTAACAAAGGAAGTGGGATATTAAGGCACACAGGCTAGCATGTTGCAAGCAGCATATTCTGCTGTAATACTCGGTATCAGATGTTCCTAGGTCATTCTACCATTTTGGTTCAGTTATATCAGTCATGAATTAAGGCTCTGGTGCTGAACTGATATTTTCAGAACTTAGGAAGAATGTAAGAGGTACACTACTGGTTAGTTAGTTCTCACCATGCCATAAAACTCTGAATTATGATTACTTTTTCTGGTATAATTTGTAATGAGAACTTAGAGTATATCCTATTTCAATGTAGATTCTGTGATGTCAAAGGCAGTATGCACACATTTCAAGAAACATTGTTTTAAATCCTTGCCTTCTTTTCTTTTTTGTGAAATGCAGAAAGTAATAGCAAGTCACATGACAGATAATCGTGGCACTGTATTTTGGTACTGCATTACAAAATCCTGGAATGGGAACATGGCTTTTTGGAGACACAGAAAATATGATCTGGGACTATGCTGGTTTAAGATGAGAAATATTGAATGACTTCCTGTTCAGTGAATGTGATTCATCCGATTCTGTAACTGAAGTGGTAGAATTCACACAAGTAATTAAGAATTGTATCATTGTTTAAATTCATAGGGTTTAATTAGGTTGATGGCCAGCCACAATTCTGAACTCTTCTAATTTTTGAATCCTTCACTCTGCAGGCTCACCTTCTAAACATAATTTAATATATGGATAATCTGATAACAAGATGGATACAACAATATAAACTCTTTCAGTTTTATCATAATTATTGAATTCATATTATCACAGAATATATATATATATATATATATATATATATATATACACATAAATTTTCTGGTATCTCCCCCTCTCTCTGCTATGGGGTTCACGCTTCCACGGTCCCTCTGGGTGGATGGCTTCAGTCCAAAGGCTCATTGAGAGGAAGGCAGATCAGTAGCATTTTCCTGGGAAGAGTGTGATATTGATATTAATTCTTTTTCTTCATACTTGGGTCTGTCTGGGGCTATTTTCATGTGTTTGCTCGCATACTGTATAACTTGCTCATTCTTTGTTGGTTCACAGTTCCGTGCTACATCAGAATTTTCTGTATATGATGCGTTCTAGAAGTGTTAGATACTTTTTTTTCCCCTAAAGCCTCTAAAACTGGTTTTATCCAGCTCCAAAAGCAGCCTTTCTTTGAGGGTGATAACTGATGATTGCTGAGTTGCTTATAGCTCTGGGCCTTCTGGTATCATCCTGTGACTGCACTTTGAAGGTGTATGCTATCCTCCTGTGCCTGTATTCCTTTATGCTGCAGTTAATTCTGTAGTTCGTAGTAGTTCATTCGTCATACAATAACTCCTTGTCATTACTGTCTGTTAGTAACATAATATATATGTATACATGACATTATGCCACTTCAGAAAAGAAACTAAAACAATTTGGAAGAGGAGCAGTCACCTGGTCCTGAAGTAGCTGCTGTGATTATTTGCATTAGTTGCAGCTAGGCGAGCTGAATCAGAGCCTCAGGCAGGCCAGGAGAAGTCCAGAGGCCTGCGTTGTTAGCTTAACTCAAGGTCTGGCCAGTCGCAAACTATGGCAACATCATGCTTACTGAAGGCTACACACAGTAGTAGGCTTGCTAGACATGCTTGGACCTAGACTTGGACACTATATATTATATGTATTTATTTTCCCTCAAAATTATTCCCAATTAAGTATTTTAGTCAGTAGAGGTTTTCAATCACACACAGTTAATCAGACAGATGAAATCTTTCTTCTGGCTTTCTCTGTGGTGAGGAGTACATTGTATGCATCACAGGGAAAAGATTTCAGGCAACTCCATGACATCTAGGATGACACATAGTCAGAAACTCAAGCTCTCCAGGCTGTGGCTACATGTCTGGATTGCCTCAAGTCTCAAATCGAAGAAGGGCGATGTTGTTGGCATAAAGAATACAAGAGGCTGAAACAGCCAGCAGGTCTGGAGATAAAAGGCAGTGCAAATGAACTGCCTTCATCAATGTCCACAGATCTAATCAAGTCCTTGCACTACCATCTAAAAGGTCCGGGTTTGTTTTTTATAAAGATGCATTATTTGATTCGAGTTGATTTGTGATTTGTTGGATAATAGGTTTAGCAATGCTTAATTCACTTATTCAGTTGGGCATTCAAGGTCTTAGCAAACTTTAAGACTGAACTAGAAATTTTTGCATGGCAGATCTTAAGAGAAATGGACCTCGTGTATGTGTTAGTTTTCTTACTGAGACTGAGATCTCCGATAATCCCAATAGTTTAAGTACTTTTTTTTCCATTGAGAAATAGAAGAGTCATAGGCAGAGAACACAGCTCTGGGAGATCATATGGAAGAACCAAACCTCCTAGTTTGAACTACTTAGTTAAAGTTATTTTCCCTATATACAGTGATAGAAAGCTTAGGTTCGTTTCATGTCTTCTCCAGGTAAAATCTATGTTTTAATTTAATTAACAATCAGTCAATCGTTTACCAATACATTTATAAGTTTTACATAATTTAGCATTCCCAGTTAAACTGATGTGTTAGTGCATAAAGTATTATTACTATTGACTACAGCATAGACTGAAAGTTTTTTAGAAATCCTTGTCAGCCTTTCATGAAGTTTTGTTCTGCAGGCAGAACACCTGGTTCTGCAAGCAGTAAACCCACTGAAGCCTCATATGATTTGGTTTTGAGTCTCAGGCACTCTCAAGTGGATAGTGTGGCATTTTATAAGGGTTGAGAGCAGCCTTTCATTCCGTGAAGGATGTTAATAAAAGCTTTCTACTCTGCTGAACCACTTACTTAATACTTGTGGAAACTTGATACCTTGAAGACTTCTACCCCATCTTTGGAGATATTCAGAATTTTACTGGATAAAACCCTGAAACCCTTGACCTAACCGGGCCCTGTTTTTAGCAAATGTTCAGACCATTGCTATGTCCAGCTTGACTGGCATTGATGAGCAACTCAAAAGCTTTTGAGGAATTGCTGACAAGCATATACACTAACAATAAATACTTCGAGGAGGGATATACTTATAAATAAATACTCTAAATTTAAGCAGATGTATCAAGACTCTGCAAGAGATATTTTTATATAAAGATAATAATAATAAAAAAAGAGTTTTATGAGCTTTTTGCTTGCATTTGAGTTTTGGCTCATGTAATTAGCATTTGCAGTTTGATTTTACAAAATACTAATGAAATGCAAAAATATGCAATAAAATGTATTGGTTTAATTAGACTGATTAACAGGATTTTTTTCACAAACAGCTGGTACATACTCATACTGCAGGAATAGCAAGTTCCCAGAAGATACTAATCTATAAGCAAAAAAGGAATGAATAGTCCTCTGCAACAGTAATTCTAAAGTATTTTTGCTTTCAGATCGTTGTGTAAATGAGTTCAGATAGGGAAAGTTAAGGTTTCTGTAGTTGAAATGTGAAATCTCACAAGTTAAAGTGAGCTGCATACCTGAAAAAATGCTCATTGAAATAATTACAAGACCCTTATGTATTTGTCTTTTATGTAGAAAGGAAGAGATAATGTGCAAGAGTAATTTATAGCTGATGTTGTTAAAAACATCATTTCTCTAGGACTGTTTGAGAGTTCACCCATAGGACCATGCAGTTGTTTTGACATTTTGATTTTTCTCATCTCTCTCTTTCATGGTTTGTCCCCAGATATAATTCAGTAGCTAGTTCTTATTTGGTAAGAAAGTAAATAGTTAGTACCTGAGGGAGGCTACCTATTTTGATTTTTTTTTCCTTTCCTATAAACATCAGAAAACTTAATGTTGGTAGAAATTGATCAAAATGTTTTTTACATTTCTGTTGTAGTAGTGCGGTGGTTATTTTTTCAGAGTGTACTCTGTTATATGGACCAGCAGTGTTGTGGACAAAGCAGAGTGCCCTTTCCTTGATTTACTGTAACACTAGCTAGGAGGATGTAGGCTTTGTTTTCCATAGCATTCTTGTAAGAACTGGATAGATGAAGAGGATTTTCTGTCTTTGAGCAAAGAAAAAAATCCTTAAAAACATAAAATGATTTTTAAGAGATTCTTCTGAGCACTGAGAAAGCACCATTCCCCGTCCAGTCACTTTGTGATTTCTAATCATCAATATTTGTGTAAGTGCAGGGCTAAATTCCAGGTTACCTTTCGCATTTCACTGTCAGCATAATTTTCTATCATATAGATGTCCTACGTCAGAGCCATATTCCTGAGTTTCAGCTTTTTTGAATAAAACAGTTCATATTTGTATCTCTAATAGCATTAACTAATGATGGAAAGAGAAGCAATGTGTGGAGGGGTGTCTTCCTCTTTCAAATATGTGTTTCTGAATGTATTGCCTTGGCAAATGCCAAGAGATTTTTAAAGAAGCTATTTAACCATCGGCTCATCAAAGACAATACATTTTTCACATTTATTGCCCTCATTCAGCTCAAAAAGATTCCTACCCGATTTGGGGAAACAACAATCCTTCAGTCATACTCTGGAATGCCCTTGTCTGCTCAGTAATTACAGAGGGAACTGACGCAGTCTGGTGTGGTTCGACACCACAATTGTGTTAGCTCTACAGTGGGTGGTTGAGTGAAAAATCTCATTTCAAAAGTGGACTGATTTTTTTTCTAGCTGGAAAAAAGTCTTAAAATGAAGACCATTTTTGATATAATGCACTCATATCCTTTTAAGTGAGTTTTTTTTTTTTCCCCACTTTCTCTTTAAACAGCAATAAAAGATCTCGATAATAACTATTGTAGACAAACTTAAAAGATAACTTTAACATACAGATTTCTTTTACTAGCACCTACTGTATTTTATAAAATATTTTAGTTTCCATTTTTGTCTCCATCTTAGAGTTGTAAAGCAGCTCATGCTATAAAAATACCTTCTTATGTAGAAGCACTGGAGAGGTTTAGGGATGGTATTGGGAATTAATGCCATTTATCTTTGGAGTGAGAAGTTAGCTTTAGGAGGTTATATGTAGTTTACACCATTATGAGTCTAATCCCTGATATAATTTCAAACATCCTCTTTCATCTGAAATTTCTTTTTTTTTTTTTTTTTTTTCAAATAAATGTTCTGTCTCACTGATCAGATAGAAATTAGTAAAATTGTTCTCTCTGCTCAGCCCCCTCTTAAGGAATTATCCAGGAATTATCCAGTTCCATGGCACTTACGTTTGCTTCTCAGATGTAAATAGAACTGCGCTACAAACACTTCTGCTAATATTCCATGGCTAGGCTGTATGTTCACTGAGAAACCTCTTAACCCTAAATTAAAACAGTGATTATGGGTTAACAGGAATATCATTATGTTACACTGCTCTGGAAAAATGTGTGTTTTTCCCACTTGGTGATTATTCTTCAGTACTCACAGGTACATTTCTGCATTCAGCAGCTCCTCTGGCTGGTCCAAAGGCATTACCTCAGCTTCTCATCCATCTTTCCCAGTGTATTAGCAATCACATCATTGATTTGGTTGCATTTAGGCCTATAAAACCCCACTACAATGGAGTGAAATCTGCCTATGGACATGCAGAGTACCTTGTCACCTCACTGCAAATGTAGCAGAGGCTCAGACTAGTCAAAAATAATCGGTGTTCATCTTCAAAACTAAAAGTTTGAAAGATTTTAGCTTTTAGTACATGAAAGAAAATGCACCAGATCTCCTTCTTAACCACACACACTGAAATACAGTGGGGGGAATTGTCTGCATTTGGGCCCAAGACAGCCAGGTTGGGTGTCCACCTCGGGCAGCCCTCCTGGCCTGGGAGTGGGAGGCACGCGCTCTGTCAGCACATGTGCCCAGGCAGTACGGTAGGAGAACCCACGGCACGCTATCCGGAATGCCTGTGCCACACCTTTGGCTTCCATGGGAAAATCCTGATTTTGTCACAAAAGAGTTAGCAGGCTCAGAATATGTTGCAGAAGCAGCGTTGATTTCTAAGCCTGTTTTTTTTTGTTTGTTTGTTTGTTTGTTTGTTTTTCTTCTCTGAATAAAGCTTTCGGTTACCCAGCAGGAAAAACATCCCAGACTCAAAGGGAAATGCTAATGTAACATGAAATGTTGAGGGTAACATTGGTGAACTAATCCTAAGGATGCAATAAAAACTTTTTTGGACGTGTTTTATTATGCCTCTACTCCAGTCTCTAAAAACAAAATGCTTAATGATTTTGTTGTTAAGAAGGGATTCAGTCTTGAAACTTGTTCTCTGGTGTCTTGCAGCTGCTGTGCAAAAATGCTGCGATTAAAAAGACATGGGTGGCCTGGCACTGGCTGTATAGTACGATTGACCTCACATTGCTTCGTCTGCACAGCTATTGATTTTTCTTCTTCTCTTCATTTTGACATTTCACATGATTTAATCCAAGATTCATCATTTTGGAAATGTCAAGTTTAAGGTATTTTTTTTATTGTTTGGGAAGAGTTATCTTTGAAATGGTTTGCTACTTATCTTTTTTGAGACAGTCGGCTAAACACGTCAGCACTGAATCAACTCGGAATTGACTCGGAGAATTTTTTATTTCTTTCATAGCGTATTCCAGTGTGCCTTTTTACTGAGCAGCTAATTGTATCAAAGTCAAAGATAGCAGCAGTGTTCTGAATAGATTTCCAGCGTCTCAGCACATTTCATGAAAAAAAGCTCTCTGGGGATAAAAGCCTTTATGCAACATCACACTATGTGATGGGAAAGCAATAGAAAGCAAGCATGGAACATACTAAGGGGTGCAGTATAAATTACAGAAATAACAGCATTTCTTGAAATTTATACAGCACCTAATAATTAGAATTATAGTCAACAAATGCATGGGACACAACAGGAGCAGGAACCCATCTGAGCTCGATAGAAAAATATAAGCTGCACTGTGAACTTGAACTTGATGATATGGAGCTGGTGCAACCTCCTTCGTTCCCATTTGCTCTCGGGATATGCTATCAAACCAAAAGCCCAAGAGTCTCTGAAACACAATGCATCCTGGAGTGTCCTTCAGAGGTGCTCCAACACACATTCAAAGTGCTGAATGGCCACTGACAATAAAACTTAAGGTGCATATTTACTACAGTGGTCTCCCAGCAAACCCTCAGAGCCACACACCAAATTGTGTGACCTATCAAGAGGCCTAAGGTGTGTGCCACAGCTCGGAGAGCAGAGGGGAGCTGGCCGCCAGGAAATCAGAGGGGCTCTCTACAGCTTTAGGATTTTCTTTTAGCACAGGACTTGAAAGAGCCATCAGGGTTCCAGGACAACCCAAGGATTAGACAGCCTGTTGCTGTCTAACTTTATCACATCGCTGTGAGTTCTTACTACCTAGTAGGGCTGGTAGCAGCCCTGCTGCACTACCAGGCAGGAAGATAGAGGTGCCCACAAACCATGTGGGAGCTGCTCGTATGGCTTCTCAAACACACTAAGAGCCCAGCCAGTCACTACTGGGGAAACCTGCCTGTGTCTTGATGTGGCTCCGGTCACGGCAGGCTGTTTTCTCTCTATACAGATCTGATCTGAAAAGAGCTTTTCATTTCCCCACCACACACCCACTTTCTTATCACTTTTCCTGCTCATTTCCTGTATCTGACAGAATTCATTTGTTTAGGCTACTCAGTTTTTACATCGCTGTTCCCTGTAATATAGCACCACATTGTCCTACCCCACAACTGAGCATCTTGCCCCAAGCTATGCTTACCCTCAGTATCTGCTGAAGTGCTCTTGAGAAATGTATTGAAATGCTGAAATGCTCAGTGAGCTCTCTGAAATGCTCAGTGTCTCTCCCAGGGTGTTACTTCCTAGTGAGCGACATTATCTGGAAACTTCCCCATCAGAATTAGGGAGGGAGGGAGGAGAGATGCTTCTCATGCAGAACAGCCCTGTGGTTTAAGTGTTTTGGAGGAAGGTATGCAGGTAAGATGATAAACAGGGTGTGGGGCATGTCTTTTGAAACAGTAAGGTGTGCATGGTTTAACTCTGCTATGGGGGGAGCTGAAATTAAGGTGGTGATTTATGTGAGGAGAAGCTGTCAAAAGAACCATGCAAAAGCACATTTCAAAGAAGGCATTACCTCAGTGGAATGAAGGTTGATTAATTAATTTTTGAAAGGCTGCTCTGTTCCTTGTCTGTTCTACATCTCGCATTATCCGGGCATGGCGGTAGCTGCATAAAAGCTTTGTCCGGTTCCTGTGTCCTCTTCATCATATTATTATTCAATACATTTGCTAGGATCCAATTTTCCTCAGTGTTGATGATTCAAAATTTCTTCTATTAACTCCTACTAACATTCTCGTGACATTAAAGGGATGCCCCTAAGCAAATAAAAATTTAATATTCTGTAAAAGAAGTTAATCTAAATTTGAAATACAAGATTTTATGAACTGCTGGCTCCAGTACACCTAACATTCAGCCCTTTGATGAGATTATTCGGATTCTTTCCTTGAGGTTTCATAGTTAGAGAGTGATGTGTTTCTCTACTCTTTGTAAAAGTGCGTTCATTGTAGTCACAGTTGCATCAGGTTTTGTCAAGCCGTATAGACTTTCATTTAATGATTTTCTATGTAGAAGTTGAGCTACCTCATTGTCTGTTGCTCTGTTCCATTTTTATTAGCAGTATTCTCATTTCTCAGTACTTTGTGAGTTAATGTAGAAACAAAAGTTATAGCCAGCTGAATAACCTGCATCCAATTTATAACCAAAAATATGTATTTTTAAGAATAATGTAATGGCAGTAAAACCATTGCAGTAGTAAAGGTTTCTTTGTAAAAGGTTGGAAGAATGTTCCGCAGTTGTGTATACTTGATGAAAGGCTAGATAGTGAGTCCATTCAGAATGAGACTTTGAACATGATACGTTTTTTCATAAACTATCGACCTCTTCATAAGTTGAAACTGGCACAGCAAAGTGGAAATTCAAGAACAATGGGAGCTAATAGATGACTAGTAGAAAGGAATATCTTATTTACTCGCTTGCTAGGAAAGTGTTCTCTATAAAAATTGTTTAAGTGACTGTAGTGCTTTTGTAGGCAGAATTTGAGGGTGAATTCAGATTAATCTGGAAAACAAGATCAGTGCAAGCAGCAGTACTTTGAGTTCCGACTGTGACTGTGATCGGTGTAATTTGACTCCAATATAAATGGACCACTTCAGAAAGTTTGTCCTCATCCATAACACTTACGTCAGAACTGCTACTTTACTAGTAGCGACTAGTCAGGGTGCCTACCTGTTTATCAGGAAATAAAATGACACCATCAACCTCTACCATATTATTTATTTTTGTCTTTGCAGTAATTTAATTAATTTCCTTCCATTAGAGAAAAGTTTATTTTTTTTAAGTGCACAAGGAGCATTCTCTGAAAACCAAACCAAAACAATTTTTTTTGTCTTACTAAATCATTTTAAAGCTTGCTTTTGAAGGAATGCTGTCAGTGCTCATAGACTCAGAAAGTTTCTCTTTTGCATAATGGTTTCTTCTTGCAGTATTTTAATACAGCCACTACTGTTTCTAGCCATTTCTTGATCAGAGTGCATCTTTCAAACGACAAGACATAGCATTGCAGTGAGATACACTTGACAGGATGCCTTTTGAGTGGTATGTCAGTCAGATGTATGGGAAAAATAATAAGAATAATAATAATTTTTAAAAAAATGGAATTACTTTGGTGCTCTAACATTTTTCAGAAAATCATATTACTATTAGGAAATGCATTTGTCCACTACAAAAACTAAGTATTGCAAAACAGAGATAAACAGTGACAAAGAATGAGGGAAGAAAAACAAAATAAGGCTGGATGTGTCCAGCACTGACTTGAGCTCTTATCAGTTGTGACAGCCATGCAGTCCATAGACTAAGTAAGCATTGTGTGCCATTTTAAAGAACCGTAAAGCCTCCAGAGAGTGTATCTGCTGACTGATTGATACTCTTGAAGACCTACATAGTACTTGAATATAGTAAAAATGGTTCAGCACAGTGGTGTACACAGCACAGGGATAAAAATACTTTATTGAATGAATGTGTTATCTCGGGCCTTCGGGTTGTAAGAAGCAGTTCTTACCATGAGATTTATAGGTGACCACTCATAAATAAATGTATTTGATGCCAGATCTTGAAGAAACAGGGTGACATGAAAATGAGAAAGAAAAATTTGCTCCATTGTTCATAATTACTGGGTGTTCTGCAACCATGCAGGATAAGTGTTATCAGTTACATTACGAAATGTACCCAGTAAATCATTTTCTTACACTTTATCTTCTGCATTTTGAAGACAAAAAAAAATAAATAAAATATTTTTTTTAGAGTTTTCAGGACAATTAGTTAGCATGTTTTGGAAGATAACAGACAATATTTCAAAGTACAGCTACTTGAGTCAGTTATCTTGAAAAAGGTTGATATTTTTCTGCAGAAAATGTGTTTGCAAATAACACTATTCCTACTGATGTCCAGTTCTTTTTCATTCAGTGGCATTTGTTAGATCAGCAGTTCTGAGAATGTAGATTGAAGGTGATAGGAATAGGAGCTATCATTCTCCTGTATAAATATGGTATTAAATATGGTATAAATACAATAAATACGGTATTTATTGTATTCCTTTGTCAGGATCTCTAGACTAAATTCTAGCAAAAAAATACAAGGTTAAGGATTACGTAGCTGACATACTTTCTGAGATTTGTCTTGACCAATACAAGTAGTTAAATAGAAATCTTAAGTTACGTCCTAGGTTTTCAGCATTCTCTTTTGCTTTTAATATTTTCTGTCCAACTTGAAGTTCTTCAGAGAAAGGTCGAAGACTTTTTACATTCTTACTTGAAGGTACCTCTGCCATGTCTTCAAAAATAAACAATAAAAAGTTTCTTGATATCATGACATACACCATCATAGCATACATTTGTTAAACAAAAAGGCTTGCTGTGTAGAAGACAACAGTCTAAAAGACCAACAGGGAAAGGAAACATAAAGGCTTTTCTTTAAAGGTCCTGCCAAGAAAGAAGACTGTGATTTGGAAAGGGGTTTGGAGGGGCCAGAAAAGCATCTGCTGAAGGGATGGGCAGGACATGTAACCCATTGCTCCCTGTTGAGAAGGCAGTGAGGCTGTGTGCCACAGGTGCAAAATAGTGCTGCAGAAGGCAAGAAATGAGCTGATGAGGTGACGTCCATAGGTCACACAGGCAAGCAGCCACATCCCCTGAAGGCAACACTCCTTAGCCTGTGCATTGGCAGGGCAGAGCAGCTGTGCTGTAAATACAGCAGCACTCATCTTTGCAAAAGTAGGTACAGCCACCTAAAATATTTTTTTTTTTCTATATACAATAATCATACGGGACTTCAAGGCATCTTTTTTATTTAACTTAGATACAGAAAGATTTAGTGGAAAACTAGGACTGCTTTCCTCAAGCAGCAGTGAGAATCATCACTGTGAGATGGCCACGTTACCACAGGTCAGTAAATCCAGATGTGTGGACCTTCACGAAGTACATCTGACAGTAATTTCCCACCACAAACATCAGGAACAGTACTGAGGAAAATGTACTTCTTTTTGTCTCATATTAGAGAGAGAACTGATTAGTATAGAGGGACAAGACTATGGGTTGAGCTAATTGCTGTCATTTTCTTCTGCTTCTGGCAGATACTCCTTTGACAGGAAGTCTGACTTTCTGCTAAATGAAATTGGAAGAAGTCTTGGAAAGAGCATTCTTTAAAGAACACCTCACTGACTCCATCTCACCTAAATTTACGTCTCTCCTATATGGAGAGGGCAATGCTTCCTTTTTAGCTCACTGGGAAATTCCTTGAAAAGTATGAAGGCTGTGATGGCTGCTCTTTGGGAAGCAGCAGTTTTTGAAAAAAAAGGTCATGAATTATCTTGATATTGTTGATTCCCAGAAGAATTTAAAAAGTGGTGTAGTTAATGGTGTCCAGGTAATATCTGTCTTTGTTCATGAATGCCAAGTAAGTAGAAGCAAAAATTCCAACACTGTCAAACCCTGTAAGTTGTTTAGCAAGTTATGTTCTTTTCTGACAAATTTTGTCAGACTATAATTCAATGAGGAGTATGAAAGTAAAAGATAAATGAAAATAGAATGCTAATGTGATTTAAAACTGAACAAGGCATCTGTCTTTCATCATTGTCAAATGGGTCAGAAACAGGTCTGTGAACATAAGAACACACTGTATGTAACATCTAGCAACCACCTTTCTTAAAATGAATGGAAGCAGTAGTGGCATACTTCACATACATGAATTATACAAGAAATGGCCATCGAGTCATTGCAATTTAAGGTAGCACATTCTAATTGGGAAATGTTATCTGTGAGACAACAAAGATGGCCTTTGGGATGGAACAGAAAGATGAGGTGTCAGAGCGCAAGCTTCCATCCTGGCATATACTACAATTTCTCCTCAAGGGTGGTAATTTGAAGTAATGAGTAGTCCTTGTTGAATGACCTTGTACATCTGCTGCACTGCCTATTCAATCTGTAACTCACTTTCCATCAATTGCACTTTCAGTACAATTAAATGTGCCTTCATAAAGCCCTAAAAATGAACAACACACTCTGCATATGTTTGTAGCTATTTAGCCTGGGACTGGGAGGGTGGCAGAAGTCCATCTTCAACCTTCTGTTCATGCCAAAGTGCAATTTGGTGATTGAAAGATGCTAGCTGATAGAGCTGGAAGAGGATGGCAGGATTTGCTTAGCACAGAAGCGCACACACAACAATTTGATACTGGAGCACGTGCTTGAGCCAACTTGCTGCTAAAGAGGCCACCTGGATGGTGGCATGAAGAACAAACTGCCCACCCCCACCGCCCCTTCCTAGGCAATTTAAAATCCTTTACAGCATAGCATGAATAAAAATATGCTCTCATGTTGACAACCAAGAAATATACTTGTTTTGTCAGAACAATGATATCAAAGAATATTTTGGACAGATTTTTTTTTTCAGATGGGGTTCTGATGGCGCCAGAGCCTTTTGCTTATGCGCGTTTATCATTTGACACACATTAAAAATAACTTAAATCCCCTCTGAGAAAAAGTGGACCATACCATCCTGCAAGAGGATCTCTGAGGAATGGAGCCTCCTGCAACAGAAGTATGTGGAGGAACTTTGCTGGTGCTGCTGGGTGGAACTGCAGAAAAACACTTTGCTGGCTGAGGTGCTGTTCCTCCTGGAGACACTTCGCAGTTCGCTGTCACCACATTGCCACCAGAGGTTTGCCCACAGTGGAGAGCAAGTACCCATGTCCTCCTGGTCCCCTTTCAAACTCCCTGTCCTTGCTACAGTCATGCCTTGGAAACAGAAAAATTTACCTACCTGGAATCTTGCAAGATCCTGGCAAGAAGTTGTGATAGCAAAGTGGAATAAGTAATACATTTGAACAGTGAATCAATGAACAACACTTAGAAAGTTGTATTCCTACTCAAAAATAGAAACCAAATGAAAGGAGGAAAATAGATCATCATTGGTGCAGCAATTACTAAGAAATTTAGAGTTTGAAACCGTTAGCTGTAGGGGAGGAAAACTCCGATTTTGCACACAACAGTCTATTGTCTGCGCTCAGACAATAGACTGCTTTTTTGGAACTACCACTAAACAGATATAAAAGGTGTGGATGTTGGTGATTACCAAGTTATTCTTCACATTTTCTAAGTATTAAATTTAGGAATAGTTTCAGCATTTTATAGAGACAAATAAAAAAGCAGTATGAATTTCTTTTACTGAATTGTGTATAAAAATTCCTCTATGTCCCTTCATTTTGGCTGCAGTTTATTGTTCAGAACGAGCAATGAATGTGTTTGCAAAAAGATTTAAATATAAAGTAGCAGATTTTGATTGCATTAGGATCGAATTCAAAGGACACAATGGAGTGCCTTTTATTTTGTAATGTATTTTGGATCAGTGGGTGAACAAAAGTAAGTAAAATATTTCTGCTAATCGCAATGTACAGTGAAGAAATGATTATTTTTTAAAATTTCCTTTGAAATATCGGGCCTTTTTTCTATGTTTTGATGTATTTTTATATATTTTAAATTGCTATTTTGCAGGAGTTTTTTGTTTTTGTTCTTGTTGTTTTTTCCCTACCTTTATATTTGGTCAAAGAATTAAACTAATTTCTAAGTACCTCTATCATTTTCTTAATTATGGTAGGAAACCATGAAGATTTCAGGTACTGAAGAAGGATATATTCAACATCATCTTTCAGAAGAATGGCCGTTAGAAATTATCCACTTCAGTAACAGTAGTCTTAGAATCTCAGTATAACTTGGTGAGGTGCTCTGGAAAGATTAATTTAAAGATCCTATATACTAATTTCTATAGGTAGCTTTAATGAAAGCGTACCCTGTGTAGTCAGTGTAAACATGCAGAGGCTACCGTCGTTCCAAATTCTAATTAGTGCCCATGGCCTGTGCTGCAATGGAGCTGGGCAGCTGTAACTCCATCTGGATGCTGTGAGAGCTTAGTACCCTTGGAAATCCAGGTTGCATGATCAAATACATATATTTCAAAATGAGTATTAATTTACATTTCATCTTCAGTTGTAATAGGTTATACCTTCAGTTATAAGGCTCTCCAGCTGCTATAAAAACTTCTGTGACTGTAATGAAGGGCTACTGGACCCAAACCAATGTACGTGCAAGGCATCTTCAGTGTATCATGCAGAGCCCAATATCCTACTAGCTCTGGTTGGAGTAATTTTTCTGACACTGAATTAGTCCAAAATAATCCCAACAGTAATGAGCACTGCTTATGCATTATTTAGGATACAAATAATTTTATGCAAAGCAATTTTAATAATGTTGTTACATATTCCAAATGTTGGGATTGCTTACTAGAAGTGAGAGGAAAACACAATTTATGCCCTCTCTCAGGAAATCATCTCTTCCTTTCTTTAATTCCTCATCTCTTGGATTCAAACCTTTGAGAAAGGGACTCTGTCCTCCTATCCACACTCTTCTTGCTAGATCATAAATAATGGATCATAATTGAGGACTTCAAAGTACTTATATCAGCTGCTAGTGTCATCTCCAGTATTTATCTTGTCTATACTTCACATCACTGTTTCCAAATGCAATAAATCTGTGACTCAGGCCTGGAAACAGTCTAATCTTCATGGGCTCATAGAGTAAGAATTCAGATGTACGATACCAGTCTTTCCTTCTGTCACATCTTAAAAGCTTCCTTTTATCATGTCATAAATAGCGCGAGACTAGATTTGTACTGTCTCAGGAATAAGATTCTTAGTTTATGTCTGATTTTGAAAATTCCCCTCACTCTTCAAATGTCTCATTTGTAATGTTTGTGTTGAAGCCACCATATGGAGTTCTGGGGTTAATTTGAATTCAGCAAGCTACCTGTAATCAGCCGTCCCTGATCATTGTGGTGTATAAGTTCTGTAGGATTTTAGTACATCATTTTGATCAGAGATTGTTTTTTTATTTCTTTTTAATTCTTCAGAAACTGTACTCTGCCTGTGTCTCAAATATACATTAAAAAAAAAAAAAAAAAAAGTGTGCTTGCTCCCAGATGAACCTATGTGTTCATCAACATTGAACTCTTCTGTCATCTTGACATTTAAATATGTAAGTATATCATACAGGGACAAAGTGGAAGATTTATAGATGTGACTATAACTGAGATGGTTAAAGATTTTCAGTTAAAATTATAATTACTGTTGATTTGTATCTGTATGACATCTGTTTTCTTAGAAAGCCTTTGCTTTCCATCTGAGAAACAAAAAGTTTGAAAACTGAAGTTTGCTATCATTAGAGTAGAATTTTTTTGTTCTCCATCAAACAGTATCTCACATCAATCACAATTGCCTGATGTCCAAAGGATTAGTTACCTCCTCTAAAACTAGAGGAGGAAACTGGCACAGGTGGGGACTAAAAAATATAACATTTAGAAAGGAACAGAGTCATGAGCTACATGAAAGCCTATAGACATTCCCAAATAAAAATGTTTAAGGTTATGGGTTAAGTTATATGACTATTTGCTTTTGTTTGTTGGTTGGTTGGTTTGTTTTTTACCCAAAGATTTCAATGGATAATTGCAATTAAAGGAAAAAAATACTGACATTTTCTCTGCATAGGAAAACAAGATTTTTTTGAGGGATGTTATGAGACAGAAAGTGACTGAGATGAATTCTGGGTATGTACAGAAAAGGAAACCTAATGATAGAAGTATATTCTGTGCACTGTTAGTGGCCACTTTGACAACATGGCGTACCCTTAGAAGGTTCAAAATAAAACAAATGGAAACAGAAATAATCAGGGTTTTGTGGCTAAATCCATTGCACCTATTTGATACTGCCAGTAGCATATACGTGTTTGCAAGGTTAAGCCATGCAGTTTCATACTTTAAGTGGATATAAATAAGCGCTGATTCTTATATGCACTTATTTTTAAGTAAGAAATAACTAATGCTGTTCTAAGAGAAGAGGAGTAGACTCTAATTTATATCCATTTATAATATTTTTTCATTATTCATTCATTTCTAGTAGCCAAAAATGTTTCAAGGAATAACTGTTAATGAGTGTTAACAGAGTGTTAACTGTTAATGAGTGTTATGGATAGATACATTTGTAATAAAAATAATCAAAATGAACACAAAAGTTGCAAAAAAAATACTGGGGGTGTCAAGCAGAAGTGAAAATACATCCTTAAAATAAAAAAACTATAAAAATGTTCTCTGTGAAAAGCTTTATATATATTTTAATAATATTCAATTTAATAATATAATAAAATATTTCTCATCAGAAGTCTGTTTTTCACCCTTTTTTTTTCCTTGTATCACTGTGGATGCTTCTCACCTCTTAAATAATGTGTACAGACTTTGACAAGTACACACTGGACTTCGCATTTAGACCTTGCATGTTCTCTGCCTAACAGCTCTTCGGTAAATCAGTGGAACATGACTCAGCCACCTTGTAAATCTCTGTATTCATACTGCTATTTTTTAACTAACATCGGATAAGAGAACTCAATTTAAACTTAAAAATTAAAAAAAAACAAAAAAAAGGAAGAAGAAGAAACAAAATATATTTTCCATTGCAGGATAGTAGTGTAATCATGAATTACTGATGTTTTAGTTTGTTTTTTACTTTACATGCTAAAAGCCATCTCTTATTTTAGAAACAGTTTGCAATAAATGTATGTGTGGACGTGAAGACACAAAATGTCATGCATTATAAAGCCACCCAGGAGCTGCCTTTTCTTAGGCATTTCTAAGTTCACATGCCAGGCAGACTTAAAAACAATCACTATAGAGCCTTGTTTTCTAGACAGTTGAGACAAAAAGTCAGTTCCTACACAGGCGATCCGTTGGGCTAGTGTCGGTACAGCATATAAAGGGCTGTAGGCAGTGACGTGCCAGCCAGCGATGCAGCTGACAGCCTGACGTGCCACCTTTGCTGTTCAGCCCACAGATGCTTTCCCACCTGCAGAGAAAGTGATTGTAGGTGGCTTTCAGTGCTGAGACGGGGCGTTCTCAAGCTCATGTCTCTGATTCAGTTAGCAAGATGCCTCAGCCACTTCGCTGCCAGAACACAGATGGGGCAGCTTCAGTCTCTACATATTTTTTGTTTGATCAGTAGCCAAAATGCAGTTATTATTTTCTGACCTGTGGAAGGGGACTAGATATTCCTTATTTTATGTGCTGCAGGATATAGATGGTGAACATCCAAAGTTTTATGGTTCACATCCAGACTAAATGTGCTAAGCAAACTTTATTAAGTGATAAATCTTCTCACATGAGTTTTTCAACCCAGTCACATCTTTATTCAATGAAATGCTTGCTGTTTGATAGTGCTGATACTCAAGATAGTGCTGAGTTCCTTAATCAAGTAAATCACGTTAAGAAGTATAGCTCATATTGTAAGCAAAGTACTGTCTCAGCTGCTATGAGACTTAAAAACAAAGATCAGTCCAGTGGTGTATTAATTTCAGCACCTACTTCAGATTTGTGTAATTATAAACATCCATGGGTAATGCAGATCTCTCTTGGATGACCCCCTCAAACGGATGGGCTAATATTGAAGTTTACCCCTTTTTTTTTTGGTACCTCTGTCTCCCTGCAAATATTCCATAAGTTCCATTGCAGTGCTTCACTCATGGTTAACTCTTTGGCAGTTTATTGTAAACTGGCTCACTCCATGCAAAAAAAAAAAAAAAAAAGCAGAGTATGTGCAAGTCGACTCCACGCTGAATGAATCTAGTGCATCTGAGATACGCCAGTGATGCCACATATTGTACAGACCCTCTACAATATGCAAGCTTCTACAATAAGCAGATTCTCCATGCACATGCAGTAGATTCAATGAGAAGACACAGACCAATCACCAACACAACACACACAGGATCACCCACACGCAGTGAAAAAAATAAATAAACTCTTCATCAAACTATGAAGTAGACAAATAAGCTAGGCAGCAACCCTACCCTCCTCATACATTCACTTTCCGTTCCTTTTGGTTATACAGAAAAGCAGCTGTCCTGCATCACTCTGTTGGTCCATCGGCCTCCTATTCTCTCTCACAGTAGCTAAAACCTAAATATTAGAGATGAGTAAGAGAAAGAAAAAGTTTACAGGATGCATTCCCTGCGTACTCACCTAATCCCTGACAAGTTGTACCTTGAGGACGTCCTTGCCCAGTAGCAATTTAACATTTTTATGGAGTACATGGAATCTAAATAGGAATCTATAACATCCATTGCCAAGAAATTCTGCAGCTTAATTTCACATTTTACTGAGAATCACTTCCTTTAACTTCATGTGATGCTGTCTAGTTTCTGTGCTGGAAGCAGCAATGAACGGTTACTCTTTACATTCTCCATGTCATTCATGATTTAACTTTACGTTGTTTCCTCCTCTTCAGATTTAAAAGCCCTAATCTTTTCTGGAGTCACTTGTGTGTAATTCACTTGGCACCTCTGATGTGCTAACTATTACAGCTCTTTTCCAAACCCCATCCTGTTCTGCTGTATCATTTTTGAGATGAGGGCACCAAAATTACATACGATATTCCAAATGTTTTTGAAACACGGACCTGTGCTGTGGCACTATGAAGTTCAGTTTTGTTCTCTTTTCCTTCCTTTGTAATCTCTAACATTTCACTTGATCTTTTTTACATAGATGAGCACAGAGCTGGCATTTTCATAGATCTGTTTAATACAAATCTAAAATGTTGTTCTTGGATGAGAATGGTTAGCTCAGAGATTATTTTACTTATGAAATTAGGGCATTTTTTTTTCATGTGCATCACTGTTTCAAATTTCATCTGCCATTTTATTATCCAGTAATTCAACCTCATAAAGTCCTTCCGTAATTCTTCACAGTTAGTCCTCCTTTCTTACTAGGCTGATGAGTTCATGAGACTTTTTCATCTCATCAGATCTTCTATGAGCAACTTGAATGGCACAGTGTAGGCAAAATGTATGGCAGGAGGCTCCTGGCAAACTTTTCCCACTGTAAACAAAAAGACCATTTATTCCTACACATTGTTTTCTATCTTCATCTATTTATCTATCCACGCAAAGACCTTTCTTCTTTTAGGAGGCTCTGGTGAAGAACTTTGTCAAGGACCTTTAAGAAATCTATGTAGTCTATATTAAATGTGTCCCCCTTAACCATATGTTTGTTGATACTTCCAAAGAACTCCAGCAGGTTATAAAGCATGCCTTCCCTTTATACAAACCCATATTTACTCATGCCTAGTAGATCCCAGGTATCTGGGAAGCCACAAACCCAAACACCACCAAGCAGCTCAACACCAGCGCTCACACAGCTGCGGGGAGCAAGGATGAGAGCTGGGTCAGGATTGGAGCCTATGGGGATCCTCAGCCTTAGGCCACCCCCAGGGCTGGAAGATGATAACATCAGTGAGGGTTAACTGTGTCTAAAGCTCCCCTGGCTGCCCATCAGCAAAGGCAGGAGCATGGGAGTCTGCAGGACTCCACCTCTGAGGCCGCACCGCACTCTCCTGCAGGGCTGGAAGTCAGCTGGGGGATCAGGGAGCTGGCGGTAGCCCTGCTGTGCTCAGCATGAGGGAACAAGTGTAGATAGCTTGCTAACAAGATACATATAAGAACTCTTTAAACTTGTGAATTAATTGTGTAGAATATGAATGCTTCAGATGCTGAGAGTAGCACATATATGCCACTTGAACTGGAATTACGAGAACTGAATATTTCAATTATATATTTAGCATAACAGCAAATATATTTACAAGTGATTATTCTGAATGCCACATACAAATCACTCTTAAAGATACAAAATTTTCATAATTATTTCATCAAGCGGTGTAAGCATCAAAATATATCAACTATTGTCCTCCTTGCCATAAGATTCTCTAGTTGCAACTACTTGAGGATGCCAATAAAAGCCTCTTATCAGCTGTTCTGTGGTAGTTTTGTATTCAGGACTCTGTGTTTACTAAACCATGAGGTAATAGCAATTGTTGTTATCTTGAAATCTCTAGTACCGTGCTCATGTTTCTGCCTATTTTAAAAGGAAGCAAGCAGCATCTTTAAAATTGGTGTAGAGGTGTTACAACAGGACTTATTTGAATGCCTGATGGGAGGTTCTGATGCAAAAGATTGCATTTTGAAGTGGTGAAGCAGCTTTTTTAAAGATACGACATGGAGATGTCAAACAGACTACAGTAGGACTACTGTGATTTTTAAATTAAAAACAAAACAAAAAAAAACCAGTAAGGTAGTTTTGTGAACTTGTTTTAAATGTGAGAAAATCCTGCTGGTTGAGGAAAGATAATTCAGTATTTTAGAAACCTTGCCATGTTTGCATGTTTTTGTAAGCAAAGTTCATTATGTTGGTGCAGATCTTTGTGTGTGGATTTGCTTTTATAGAAGACATAGCTTAAAGGTAAAATGCATGCATGAATGTAGAGATAGACAGTACATTTTAAATATATGATTGCACATCATGGCTATATTCCTTCCACTGTTCTGTTGTGTGGCTTCACTGAGTACAGTGCTTGAGGGACAAACTAGGACCATACAGCGCATGAGATGATTCCAGCCGAAGAGGTGCATTAGCAGAGATGCAGAGTATGTTTGAGAAAGCACACAGCAGTTAGGAGGTCCTGGGTGGGAGAAGAGTAACATCAGTCTCACTCATTCTCACCTCTGCAGGAAGAACTAGGAGACACCTTGTGGCTCAGCTCTGTCTTCCCAGTCCAGATGCTGAGAAGAGTTGCAGGGCATAAACCAGACAGCCTGAGATCATAACACTTCTAAGATGGGCCATTTTATAATCTTCAGATTATAAATAGAGAATGGGGTTTAGTTGTGTTTTCTAAGGTCTTGTTTAACTGTGTGAAGTTGGAGGAAGGGAAAATTGTCTGTCTCTGGACAAGCACCCATGAGAGAAATCCCATTTAGCTCATGGAGGTATGTTTGTGAACCTCAGTTGCTTGTAGAGGCACCAAAGACAGCATGGGGTGCTTATTTATTTCAGAAATCTAAGATCAGTGCTCTGCCTCGCCATCTGGAGGCACTATCTGACTGCACTATTTGTACATGATCTTGGTGCTCCTAACTTTGGGCATCCTATTTGAATTAGATTTCTAAAGTAACTGAATCCTCTGGTGTAAATGTAAAGGGAACTGATCAGGAAGTGAGGACTGATAATGAAACGCCATCAAACTCAAAGCGGTTGAAGGAAGAGAAATGCATTTGACTAGTGGTGTTCCCCAGGGGTTGGTTCTGGGTCTGGTCTTGTTCAACATCTTCATCGACGACCTTGATGAGGGAATAGTGTCCACCCACATCAAGTATGCCAATGACACAAAGCTGGGAGTAGGGCCTGAAACGCCAGAAGGCTGTGCTGCCATTCAGCGAGACCTGGACAGGCTGGAGAGATGGGCAGGAAGAAACAAAATTAGATTTAGTAAGAGCAAGTGTAGAGTCCTGCACCTGGGAGTTTTAGGTTAGATGTTAGGAAGAGCTTCTTTACTGAAAGGGTTGTGAGGCATTGGAACAGGCTGCCCAGGGAGGTGGTGGAGTCACCACCCCTGGAAGTCTTCAAAAGACGTTTAGATGTAGAGCTTAGGGATATGGTTTAGTGGGGACTGTTAGTGTTAGGTTAGAGGTTGGACTCGATGATCTTGAGGTCTCTTCCAACCTAGAAATTCTGTGGGAAGGAACAACTGGAAGTATCAGTACAGGCTGGGGGACGACCTGCTGGAGAGGAACTACGAGGAGAAGGACCTGGGGGTCCTGGTCGACGACAGGTTGACCATGAGCCAGCAGTGTGCCCTGGTGGCCAAGAGGGCCAATGGGATCCTGGCGTGCATTACAAGGAGCGTGGCCAGCAGGTCAAGGGAGGTGATCCTCCCCCTCTCCTCTGCCCTGGTCAGGCCTCACCTGGAGTACTGTGTCCAATTCTGGGCTCCCCGGTACAAAAAAGACAGGGATCTCCTTCAAAGAGTGCAGCGGAGGGTCACAAAGATGATACGGGGCCTGGAGCATCTTCCCTATGAAGAAAGGCTGAGAGACCTGGGTCTGTTCAGCCTTGAGAAAAGAAGACTGAGAGGGGATCTTATCAGTGTGTACAAATATCTGAGGGGTGGGAGACAGAAGGATGTATCTAACCTCTTCTCAGTGGTTTGTGGGGATAGGACAACGGGCAACGGCCGCAAAATAGAACACAGGACGTTCTGCACCAACATGCGAGAGAACTTCTTCACGGTGAGTGACGGAACACTGTAACAGGCTGCCTAGAGAGGTTGTGGAGTCTCTTTCTCTGGAGATATTTAAGGCCCATCTGGATGCCTACGTGAGCAGCCTGCTCTGAGGAACCTGCTTTGGCAGGGGGGTTGGACCTGATGATCTTTCGAGGTCCCTTCCAACCCCTACAGTTCTGTGATTCTGTGATTCCGTGATTCTGTGATTCTTAGATCAACCAAATCCTCTCTTGTCAGCCAGAGCCAATGAATTAATTATCTAACAGGCTTTCTTCCTCAAGTCTTTATGCATTCAGTCAAAGTGGAAATTTTTGGAAAGACATTTCAGGGAAGATCAACTTGCATTATATGAAAGTTATAAACCCAATCACAGCCTATCTGACCACCCATGGCTAGAGTAGCTAAATCAACACCACTAATGGTTTGTGATCATGATCATTAGTGAAGCATAGAAAATTCTGATTTATGGCAGAGTTAGCATGATGGCTCAGCAAAATAATACCATTGATGTGGGCTCCTGAAAATGATAACAAGCACGTTTTGGGATGAAAAATTGCAATACATAGATAGCCCATTTGTTATCATTAATTCTTTTCCATAAGGTTATTGGCACAGAATTATTCTGTGCAAGCACAATATTTTTAGAAAATTCTTAGGAAGGTACACTGCATTATTTATTTTGCTATTTTTAAACTTCATTTTTTATGACATTTTACGAACCATTATTTTCTGAACAATACACACAGAACTAGTAGATCTAGAGCGCATACATCTGGATTTGTCAGTACCCTTTCATGGCCATGGTAAGATAGGAACACCTGAAGATGGTGTTCAAGGGATTGCTACATGTATAGAGTTTTTTTGTTATTATTATTATTTCTATATCAAAGCTTCCCTTAGTAGTTGTTCTGTGTTACAGTAGTTACTTTGCACAGGTTTCACCATATGTTCGAGTACAGAGGGACTTGAAAATATTGCATGTTACTGAAAATTGTAAGGTGGATGTGACAGAAGCAGAGATCATTGCCAACTACTGAGAAACAGATCTGAATTAGGGGATCTTACGGTTTCCTTTTTATTTGTTTGTCAAAGAACATCAGATAACTTTTGTGAATATAATAATTTTTTGAACTTTCCAATCAAACTCCAGACTCACAATTGAAACATGCACACAAAAAAGTGAGGTATCGATAATTATTTAAAATACCTAAGGAAGTCATTAAATATGATGATATGCTTAAGGGAAAGAGTAAAAGAGGCTGAATAATATTTTATTCATAAGAATACTATTTTGTGAGTTATGCCAGTGATACAGTATTGTGCAACACCATCATCTAACAGTGACCGTGCTTGACTCCCATATGTGACTAAATAAGTTGTCAAATTGAAAGTTATGCAAATTCTCAAGTTCTGCTTTTTTTTTGTGCATGCTCTGAATTGACTCCACAAACAACAACCCAAAAATTAAACCATGTATCTGAGACCAGGTATGGACAGAGTCTTCTTCTGTTATTCCCTTTCCCCCTGCCTTTTCCCCTTTCCCTTTTTTCCCTTTAGTTGAATTGTTTAATTAATAATAGTATTTCCTTAGAATTTTTTTCCCCTTTAATTAAATTATCCTTATCTCAATTTGTGAGTTGTTCTTTCCTTTACTTCTTCCTCCTCATCTGAGGAGGGGAAATGAGAGAGCAGTTGTGGTGTTCAGTGGCCTAGCACTGTAAAACCACCATAGTAGCAAACAGTTTTTTCCTTCATACAAAAAAACCCACTCCATAGTTTTACCTGGCACTGAAGTGAGACTGACTAGAGAGAATAACCTCAAGTTGCGCCAGGGAAGGCTTTGGTTGGAAATTAGGAGATATTTCTTCTGAGAAGGAGTACTCAGGCATCAGAATGGGTTGCCCAGGGAGGTGGTGGTGTCACCAATCCTGGGGGCGTACAAAAAAAGGTTGGACCTGGTGCTTAGGGACATGGTTTAGTGCGTGACATTGGTGGCACGTTGATGGTAGGACCAGATGACCTTGCAGGTCTTTTCCAACCTTACCATTTCTAGGATTTGAGCATAATCTATGATATAATTACCACATCTTGAGTTTTCCCCTCTAGACCCTTCACCGTCTTTGTTGGCCTCCTTTGGGGGCTCTTTACTTGTTTTGTACGCTCCTTCTACTGCGCTGCCTAAAACTGCTGACTCCTATCCACCTTGCCATCGACCAGAACCCCCAGCTCCTTTTCTGTGGGGCTGCTCTCCAGCCTCTCATCCCCCAGGCTGCATGCATAGTCAGGATTGCCCCTCCACAGGGGAAGAATCCAGCACTCGCTCTTGTTAAACTTGATACAGTTGATGACTGCCCGGCACTCTCGTCTGTCAAGATCTCTCTGCAAGGCCTCTCTACCCTTGAGGGAGTCAACAGCGCCTCCCCGATCAGTGTCATTGGTTGAATGTCACCTGCTCAAAAACACCTTCAGGTCCTACGCCCGAGGCATTTATGAAGACGTTGAAGAGAACTCGACCAAAATTGGAGCCCTGGGCAACACCACTAGGGGCTGCCCAGCAGCCTGATGAAACCCCATTTGCCATAACCCCATTATAACCCCCCATGAAACCCCATTTGCCTTAACTCTTTGAGCCTGAGCCTCCAGCCAATTGGTCACCCATCACACTATGCATCTGTCTAGCTGTAGCCTGGACGCTTTGTCCAGAAGGCTACTGTGTGAGGCAGTATCCAAAGCGCTGCTGAAACCCAAAAAGATGACATCAGCTGGCTTCCCTAGGTCAACTAGGTGGGAAGCCTTGTCGTAAAAGGAAAGGAAGTTCCTTCAGCAGGACTTTCCCCTCATGAACCTGGGTTGTCTACGGCCAATGGCCACGTTGTCCTTCAAGTGTTTTTCAGTAACTCCGAGAATAATTTTCTCCATAGTTTTACCTGGCACTGAGGTGAGACTGACAGGCCTGTAATTACCACATCTTGGGCACGGTCTTGGGCAGCCTGCTCTAGGCGGCCTTGCTTGAGCAGGGGGAATGTCCACATTCCCCCCCAAAGTGCTGCACAGACAAATGCGGACAGAGTGTATGTCAACACAACCAATTTATTGGCCTCTGCATAGGCTGAAGCTCCTGGATGGAATGGAGTCTCTCCGAGGGTCTGGGTGGTCACTGCCCTCTGCTAACAGGTGTCTCTGTTGCGCTGCTGGAGAAACTGGTGGTGTGCAGCGGCGCCGTGCTGCTGGTGCAGCCTTCGACGGCCTACTCCAGGCTCAGGAAGGAGTCCGAGTCTTCTATCTGCACCCCAAGTGTGAACTCGATGGAGAGGGTGCTCTCGGAGGCGCTGGACAGCTTGATCTTGCAGGAGCGGCGGGAGGGCAGCACCGTCAGGCGGCAGTGGCGTGACTGCGGCAGAAGCTCCCAGGCTGCTTTCACCAAGGCCTGGAACCAGCGGGTGGTTTTCTCCACATCCAGGTAGGAGCCGGTGCAGAGGGTGCGCAGCAGGCTGGGCTCCTGTCTTCTCAGCTCGTCCTCGGGGTGGTGGAGGAAGCACAGTATGTCCCCCACCAGCCGCTCTCTCACACAGGTGCACTCCAGCTCCACGCGCAGGCCGGGGTTCTTCGCTGCCGTCTTCCCCTCAGCGCCCAGCTCCGGGTGGAAGGCGTGCCCGGGGGGAGGCCTCAGGGGCACGAGCAGGCGGTAAAGGACGTTGTCCTCCCGGGCACTCCAGCCTTCGTAGAGGCAGCCCACGCCGATGGCCGGCTGCAGCCGTGGGTTGAAGAGACAGTTCCTGGAGAGTGTTCGGCAGGCACCAAGTAGCTCTTCCACCAGCTCCTCCACCACCTTGCACTTCTCGGCCATGTTCGGTGCCGGCCACTGGGTGCAGTCGGCCCAAACCCTGCCTAGATCCCAGGTGTCATCGGTGTCGCTATTGTCTTCTACACCATCCTTCCTCTTCTCCTTCTCCTTCTTCCCTGGGTAGCTGCCCTGCTTGCTGCTGCTGCCTGGCCCACATCTCTTTTTCCTGAGCCATCGGCAGAGCCCGAAGAGCAGGACAAGGATGTCAATAAAGGTCCAGAGCTGCCACTGCTGCAATGCAGTGAAGAGCAGAGCTCCCAGGGCGCTCTGCTCCTGGCTCCTCTCCTCCATCTCTTGCAGCAGCTGAGCCATGCCTTCAATCAGCTGCTCTGCATGCTGCTGCATTTGCTCATTTACATCCGCATCCACGTGATCATCCATGAACCACGGCTTCTGGACAATGCCCAGCACAGCCAGGGCGAGGAAGATCAGGCGAGCCATGGCTTGCAGGAGGTGCGAACTGCACTCACCGACAGCCGAGGCCACAGTGTGGTGGCACTGCTGCTGCTGGCCCTGATGACAGCTCCCCCGCTGTGACTCGTCCTTTGTGATGTCACAGGCATCACAGCCGCATCACAGCAATCCCCCTCGCCTCACCTTGCCTCGCCTGGCCTCACTTCTCTCCTGTCCTCTCACCTAGTCTTTTCCTAACTTTCTTTTCTGTTTGCTTTTGTTCCCCCTTTCCCCCCCGCCTCTCCAAACACACACTTCTCTTTTTTCATTTCTTTTCACAGGCGGTTCTGAATGCACATCAGGATGTGCATGTGAAGGTGACCGAGCAGTGGCAGAGGCTGCTCACAGATCTTGTAGAGTTACACACTGGAGATAGTCAAAAGGTGTCCGGACATGGTCTTGGGCAGAGAAGACATTGATTGCCAGGCCTATGATTACCAGGTAGATGAAGAGTAAGCTTAGAATAAAACTTTAAGTTTATACAAATAGTTCAAACAGTTCAGCATGCAGAACTTGGAAGAACACCAAATCTGTTTAATACAATGCAAAGAGAAGGAATAGAAATACCACAGGGACGTCATGAAAGTTCCCTGCGGATTCACAGGTTTTTGTTAAGAGGGTAATCATCAGACAATTAATTTTCTGAAAATAAAAGGCTCGTTAAACTTAGTGATGCACTGATCTAGAATTGTGAATTTATGTTTTTTTGTTTGTTTTTCTCACTTGGATCTTTGTCAGCAGATTTTCTATCAGTGTATGAGAATGGATATGTGCAACAAGTATAAAACCACAAGCTCTAGGGCATAAGCTAAGTAGCAATGAATAGGTGAAAAATCTTCCCTTTGTAAGGTTATTCCATAATTGCCCAGGATTCTACAATTCTTCCTTAGAAATTCTTTTACTGCCTGTTTTCTGATCTAATTTCTAGGCTCTTCTATTTTGTTGATCAGCAAGATGAAAGCTTTTAAGCTCACAATGGTTCTTTAACTCCAGAGATTTTTGTCTCAATCTTCTTGAAACAGGAAAACACATAAAAGATATTTGTTTTTTAAACTTGTTGAAGATTATTTCACAATATTTGAGTGCAGTAGTTCAGAAACAGCCTTTGCCTTTTCTGAGCCTCAGAGCCTACACATGTCTGAAATGAGAGGTAAGAAAGGCTATCCGCCGTCCATTCCACCCAGCTGTTGTTCTGTTTTAGGGATTTGCCATGCTCCTTTTAAGTGTCAGTGCTTCTGTATCTAACCCTGACATCCTGTCCACATACTCAGAGGTATGTGGACATCCTAGTGGTCTAAGTAATTGGAGTAAGTGGTCCCTCACTACACTACAGCATGTGTTCCTTGTCTGTGGTTTTTTGATAATTTGACCACACTACTTCTACTCATTAGTCCTCTCTTTCTGCCATTCATAGACATCAGGAGAGAATTGGTACAATTTATCTTTATAGACTGCTATTATTTGCACATAATCAGTGTGCATCATCTTTCCTTAACCTCAGCTCATAAGTCAGCCTTCCATTAATTGCTCTTTTTCCAATTCGTGATATCTTGCCATTATCTTTCCAGCATAGCTCACTACTGTCTTAGTGTCTTCTCAAAAGAATTAATCAGTCTGAGCTAATGCAGGTGTATTAGTTTCAGTATGCAAGCTAATAGGCTAATTCGGGTATGTCTATGCAACACTATGTTGGGTCATACAAATACAACCAAATGAAAAAGCACTTTGTTTAGGATGTTGACATATCTCAAATTGCTCTAGAGGTCACCTATGAAGAAGATCCATGCCTGATTTTGTCCTAAGCTTCTTTGCTATTAGTAGTGATACATGTAATGAACCCTGGCAGACGTCGCAAAGTCCAGCCTTCACACAGGCAGCTCCAGTGTGCAGTCTGTGCCACCCTCAGAAGGTGTCTCAGATAGGCATGAGAAACTGCCCTCTGGAATCACCTGTCTCTCTCTGAGAGGATGGAGCCGGTCTCTTTTCAGTGGTGCCCAGTGACAGGACGAGAGGCAACAGGTACAAACTGAAGCACAGGAAGTTCAGGCTGAATATGAGGGGGCTCTTCTTTACTGTGAGGGTGACAGAGCACTGGAATAGGCTGCCCAGAGAGGCTGTGGAGTTTCTGTCTCTGGAGATATTAAAAACCCTCCTGGATGCCATCCTGCACAGTGTGCCATTGGTGATTCTGCTTGACAAGGGGTTTGACTGGATGATCTTCAGAGGTCCCTGCCAACCCCAGCCATTCTGTGATTCTGTGACAAGAAATTGAACACCTAACATACATTTGTCAGCAACAGTGTTTTTCAGTGATTCATGGATGTCAGGTACAAGCCAGTATCATATTGGCCTTCTGGAAGTGCTTCTCAGTCTGTCTTGTGAGTCTGTATGCCAGGGTTTAAAAGGGTGTGCTTTTCTGTGCATAGGTATGCATACTAAAGATTTAAAGGATGCATGAGCATGCACATAAAACTGTTTGCAGAGGCATACTCAGTGATAGCTGTTATCATTTCTAATTATTTTTTTGTTAAGAGCAGATAACAACATACCTTTGGAGTGGTTTTAGCATTTATGTATGTAATATAATTTTGTTTGTAATGTCATTGGGAGAATCAGTTTATGAGGGCATATTTATTTTGCATCGCAGATAAATGAAATGCTCTGTAAGAACCAACATTTGTGCATTTGTGGGAGGATTGTTGGAAGACATACATTTTAAGTCAGTATCAGATTTGTCTGCATGTACGTACATTAACTGAGAATATTAAAGTACGGTAGCTCTGACATTCTCTGCACATGCCAACAAACAGCTTTTACAGAAGGTTCAGAGAAGGTGTTCAGATAAAATATTCATTATTTTCTTGCTAAATAAAAACCTCTTTCAGACCTGTAAAGTACTGTTTGACAGGAAATGACCTACAATCTGTAGTTTCATATTTTGATATAAACAAGAGCAAGGAAGATTTCCTCAAATGATTGTACATTTTAGGCTCGTCTGTTACATCCCAGGATGACTAGCAATTAATGGAGTGAAAAGATTGCAGATTTCCTAGTGCTTTTTAACCTGCTTATTTCATTTTCAAACTTCTGTGATCAATTTAGCAGCAGGAAGTTCTGCAGAGCAATTTGGTTCCACTTGACCCTGGAGGGGTTGTTGCTGAATGAGACTTACTTACAGCTCTGTTTCCATAATGACATCTTGCTGCAATAAATGACGCCTTCTTAACCTCAAGTTGTATTTCCAATAAATTTATACCAATTCCCAGGTTACATTAGGCATCTGAAAACAAGGTTCTTTGGACAAATGTGTCACCACAGGTTGTCCCCGCATCATAGGTCACCTAGCAGTGCTGGCACGATATTTATAACTCACATACCACATTGGCTGCAGCACATCTTTTTTCATGCTGATTAACAGCATTATAGTTCCAATCTGATTCTGCTAGTAAACCAATTTCTTCCACTTCCTTCTCTTTTAACACAGATTTCCTAGAAAGGGAACTTTATAAGCAACCCTGACATTTTTAGGAGGAATCCTGCATGCATGTCAGGAGTGGTTCCCCAGAAGCACGCACACCGGTTTGAAATGGTATACAGCAATGAGTGGCAACATCTGAGTCAGGAGGAACTGTGAGCAATACAGCACGTAACATTTGAGTTTGCAAAAGCAGAACAGCGAACCTCTGATTTTGGGGGAGCTGGCCCCTCAGCAGGATTCCCAGTGACCTGTTAGATCTGGAAGCCACATATTGGCAGCTCCAGCAATAAAAGGCAATGGAAAGGAGCCAAGAATTTGATTATTCTGGTGCAAATCCCTTTGACTGTCAGAGAGCATTGATTTGACATTATTTCCATTTATATGGCAGGGGACCCTTTTCAGTTTTACACGTCTTTTGGTTTGCATATGATTCCTGAAAGTTTGTATTTCCACTGAGCTTTTTTGAACTGAAGTTATCATGCTTGGTTCAGGAATACAGAGCATATAAAGTAACTCTTTAAAACATACATTTTTGGAAAAGATCTGTGTGATTATTTTAGCTAATGTAATTTAAAGAAACATCGTTAAAGTAATTGTTCACTGTAGTAGTAGTTATGCAAAATATTTTAAAATATAAAATATTTAACTTTGAGGGTGTATTTCACACATACACCTCATCAGAGAGAACAGAACATCCATACAGGCTGACAGGTGCTAAGACTTTATTTTAAAGAATTTCTTTTAAATGTCTCCTGATATAATCCATTTTGAAGAAACAGGGACTGAGCAAGTCCTGTTAGTAGTAGAGATCTAGGAGTGTTTCTGTCTCAAACTTGTAAAATAATAAATGGCAGCATGTTCTGCAAGTGAAAGAAGATCTGTAGTGTTGAAAAAAATGTATGGGTGAATAATTATTGTCTTCATACATAAGACCAACAATAGATTAGAGAGAAACTCAGCAGCAAGGAATAAAGAATTGTGTTATGGAACGCAGTAGAAAAAAATGATGTTGAATCTGCCTGGAAGAGATTTGGGGGTTACATCTACCATGACCTTTAGCCCAGGACACTGTATGAGAATCTGTTTTTTAATAATGGGATTAAGTTCACTTGGCTTTTTCCCACCATTTCTGAGGAAGCAAAGAAAATCTGCAAGGGGAAAGAATTTAAAATGGAGGGAAAGATTGTAATTATATCTTGCTGAAGGCATATTTTTCAGTAAATGAAGTGCTTCAAAAGAAGTGTACTGGTATGCTGTCTTTCGAATGAAAACCTTTAGGGAACTAGTGTAAGAGTATAAACTAAAAACAATTTTTTTTTACACCCCAAGATGTTAATTTGCTAGTGCCTCGTCAGGAAAAGTCCATATTAAACTTTGAACTCTGAAGTTCGAGCCAGTAATAGCATACCTTCCAAGCATTATAACTATAAATTACCACTGAAGTGATTAGGAAGATAAGAGACTCTATTATGTGAGGAATCAAGTATCTTATCTAGTCCCTGTACTAATTGGAAGCAGCCTTGTATGATAAGAAAAGTAATTATTACTGAATTAAGGATAAACACAAAGATGTTTCAGCCATGTACACATCTTTAAAATACAGCAATTCATTAGAGACTACATTTTGTATTAAAAAAAAATAATTTATGTTCATATTTACTGGAGATTTTCTTTGTGAACTTGTGCTTAATCTATAAATTTTTAGCCTTTATACAGCTGCTCATATAGACACTTAGATGGAAGTGCTTTCATACTGGAAATAATGGAAGGTATTGACATTCCTGCTGTAGGTTAGGATAACTCAGTCACAGATATTAAAGAAAATCTCTAGAGTGTGACCAGAAAAGATATAAACATAGGTCTCCTGAATCCCTATCACATTCCTCACTCATAAAATAGTCTCTTCCCTTATCCTACAAAGATAGAAATACTAACAAACAAACACAAAAGAAAGAATGAAATGCATCTCTGCTGGAGGGCTAATAATCACATTGTAGGAACGAAAGCTGCTGGAGACAATAGGCAGCACAACTGCATCCTTGTCAGTTGACCAAGAATATGTATCACGGGTAGCATTAGTAATGAAGGCTGAAGGGTTTTGGCCTCTTAGCTTCCCTGGTAAGTCCTTCCTTGGTAAATAGCGTAAATGCTAATAATACAGAAGACATTATCATTGATCAGGAAATGTTATTTCATTACTTCCAGTTTTGCTACTGGAGTAATATGTCTCCCCTAAGAAAAAATCTTTTTATTGCTTATTACCTCCCTTGCAGACTTCCAGAATCAGAAGTAAAATCAATATTTTTTTCCTACAGTGTCCTGAAATAACAATTTTTCCAAGTGTGAGATCACGAATAAAAACCCAGAGTTCATTTATTGCTATGTATAATACAAAATCATACTCAGCATCAAATAGTATAGAAATTCTAATATAGTTAGAGAATCTAGGCTACAGAAATAATGAGTAAATATAATAACATTTTCTGGTATAGAAAGAAGTGGAAAGGTTTTTACAACCCAGTATAATACTGGACCTTGGTACAGCCCTATGATTAACAGTTATAAATAGTCCATACGTATGGTTTGAAAAAAAAAAAAAAGTCACTTTTTATGTATAAATACAGTATGGCTGTATTTATAATGAGAAATACAAATCTAGATAACTTTTTGCCTTATAATCTCATATTATTGGTGCTTTACTAAATAACTTTCTAGCATCATAATTAAGCAATAGGACAAAACATTAGAAAGTTAATGTACTTAAACCATAATCTGTTTCATTAATTTCCAAAAATTTCTGTTGAATAGGATTTGGATAATTAGGTAACCATAGCTTTTGTAGTGTTATGCATAGTTTTGTGTGTAAATTAGTTCATACCATTTACCTGTGATATATTATTATACGCTTGAAAAGTCTTTTTCTTTTAAAGAACAGTAAACCCATCTTCTTTAGCTTTCTGACCAACACAGACATGAAACCAAAGTCAACTTAAATTAGTCCTCACAGCACATTTCTTCCTGTCGATCTGTCAGAGGGTAGGGAGGACCTGCAGAGGGACCTGGACAGGATGGGTTGATGAGCAGAGGCCAATGGGATGAGGTTCAACATGGCTAAGTGCTGGGTCCTGCACCGTGGCCACAACAATCTCATGCAACACTACAGGCTTGGGGGAGAGTGGCTCAAAAGCTGTGCAGAGGAAAAGGATCTGGGGGTGCTGGTGAATGCTCACCTGAACACAATCTGGCAGTGTGCCCAGGTGGTCACGAAGGCGAACAGCATCCTGGCTTATATCAGGAATAGTGCAGCCAGCAGGACCAGAGAGGTCATCTTCCCCCTTTACTCAGCTCTGGTGAGGCCGCACCTTGAGCACTATGTTTAGTTTTGGGCTCCTCAGTACGAGAAGGTCATCGAGGTGCTTGAGCGTGTCCAGAGAAGAGCTATGAAGCTGGTGAAGGGCCTGGACCACAAGTTCTGTGAGGAGTGGCTGAGGGAACTGGGAGAAGAGGAGGCTCAGGGGAGACCTTATTGCTCTCTACAGCTACCTGAAAGGAAGGTGTGGGGAGCTGGGGGTCAGCCTCTTCTCGCAGGTAACTAGTGATAGGACTAGAGGGAGTGACCTCAAGTTGAGCCAGAGGAGGTTTAGGTTAGAAATTAGGAGACATTTCTTCTCAGAAAGAGTAGTCATGCTTTGGAAGGGGTTGCCCAGGGAGGTGGTGGTGTCACCATCCCTGGGGGTGTTCAAGGAAAGGTTGGACGTGGTGCTTAGGGACATGGTTTGTTGGGTGACATTGGTGGTGGTAGGGTGATGGTTAGACCAGATGATCTTGGAGGTCTCTTCCAACCTTAATGATTCTATGATTCTTCCACCTGCAACAGTCCTTCCCTTAATGTAATAACAAGAGGAAAGCAGGCTACTTGGAGGATGCTAAATTATGTTTCTTCCTCTGTGTCACAGGAAACTAGGAGGATTCAATTAATGAGTTTGGAAAAAGAAGACTGGTTGCTGAGTGGGCCTCAGTCAGTGTTTTCCCTCAACTTCAGTTGGGAAGTGGCCGAGGTAGGAGAGAAAGAACAGGTAGGGAGGAGGCCAGATTCCCTCCTTTGCTGGGAAAGCTTTATTCAGACAATGTGATAAAGCCCTATATTTTGGTGAGTATTGTCTTTCCTGTGTCTTGAAGCAGGCAGGGGTCTCAAGGAAAGAATAGCCTGTATTTATTGCAATTCAGATTATCATTGGTAATGGTGATGGTATAGAAACTCCTAAGTAATTTAAACCACGTTATTCCCAATGACAGTATTTTACACATGAAGATCATTAGCCTTCCCGTGAGGATGGTGTCTAAATGACCGGAGTTGCAGTCCTCACCACACCACATGTGCACTTCATATCCCCCCGCTGCCCCAAATTTGTATGTGCTGACACTTCATTGACCTTGGCAAAACAGATGCAGTGCAGGAAGGAAAGGAGGAAAGGGGAGAATGATGATGTAGCTTATCTTGTTTGTTCGATGGTAGTTTTTTAACACAGAAGTGTTTACACATTGCTTGTAGGGTCTGTTCTGACAGCCAGTAAAATGTCAGTGCACTGACATGGTTTCTCTTCACTAGAGAAATAAGGTTTGAAATGAAATACTAGAGGGGTAGAGTAGTCCAGACATCAGGTTAGCTTTTGCCATCAGCAACTGCTGGGTCTAACGCTTCTTCATAGTGAGTGGGCAATATATCAAATTTTTTAGCCCCGGAAACCAGGTGAGAAATGTTGGAAATTCTGTGCATACTTTTAACAATATGAAACAAGAAATTTGAAAATTTGAAAATGGACTCAAGGAAAAAAGCTTCTCCTACAGATCCCTGTTTTGAAATCAGAGAGTTACAGATAATGGAAGTCAATCTAGGAAGAAGAGAAACTTTCTAGAGAAACAGTACCGAATTCCAACCATCGTTTAAAATACACATTTTCTGCCTTCTATGTAGTGTATGAGAAAAGGAATTCTGAAAAGGAGAGAAGCCAAAGGCATTTAAAATAAATAAAAAAAGCTCGCTCTGAATTAAGGAATGAACTTTCAATTCAATTTTGAAAAGACAAAGGAACTTATCAAACTAAATTAAATGAGGAGCTGACAGCACTGTAGATGACTCATTGCAATTCAAGAAATTTATAACAGTGTAGAGGGAAACGTAGAGAGCAGATGGTGCAAAGAATCCTCAGTACAAAACAGAGATCAACACTGAGCTCAAAAGCCAGAAACCATCTTTCAGCTTAGTACCAATGGCAAGAAAATGCTGCCATTAAAGTGATTAAAAGCCATGCTGGGCTTCTAAGCATTTTTTTTTTTCCAAATGGTTTCATTGGGTAACCAAATTAGAGCTCTCCTGCAGCTTCTGGATTTGAAACAACTAATTAAAAGAACTTCCCATTGATTCATCATAGGAACATTAGAGAAGTCTTTATAAATGAGCAAATAGGATTTACCTATCTTACAATTTCACAGTTAGAGAGCTCAAACAATAAATGGGTAGGATCTTTAGGGTCTAAATAACTTCTGCTCTAGTGAGCAACTCATAAGAAGCTGAAATTTCTCCACAGAAAGTATTGTTTTTAAAACCACTTCATAAGAACTAAAGAAACAGAAACTGAGCTAGCTGCCGCTTTTAATTACTTAGTCTTATTTGCCTATTTCTCTGTACAATAACTTCCTGACTGGAATCCTTTTCTTTTTCTAAGTAATTATTTCCTCTGAGATGTGAATAGATAATCTGTGTGTGACAAATAGTAGGATCATCCTTCTGAACATTTAAGAAATAGTTAATGGTGAGTCTTTTGAGGCTTTAAAGAAATAAAAAGGAAAAAGGAAAGTCCTAATTTTTGCTCAGTACGTTAGTACAAACAAAAGGTGTGACATGAGCCTTGCTGCATGGGATTTTCAGTTTCAAGTGCAGGTCATGCAGAGCTGGTTTACAAGAGGGCTGAAGTAATTTTCTTCCATTACTTTGCTACTTAGTTGTTTCCTGGGCTGGTCTACTTCTGATACCGAGTGTTTGAGCTGATCTTCTGTTACACCAAGACTATGTTATGACATGCATTTGCTCAAATGGAAGAGTCACTGCAGTGAACTCAGGCTGAATACAACTTAAATTGTCGTATAAGTTTGGGAATCAGAACCCAAAGAAAAATGCACCACATGCAGTGCATATGAAAAGCGTACAAAGGTTAGGCCATAATCTGAAGAAGTGTAATACCTGTTGTTTATATTTTGAAAAGCCTAGAAAGAGCAAGAGTATAATTATATTTGCATTTTAACCTGGTGCTTTCTCTAATTGAGCTGGATGTTACTGCAAGGATTTGGTTATTGAATTAGTGAACCTACAACACAGTGAGATGAAGCCATGGTGTGCTGAGGAAGGTAGCCCAGCTGGAGCAGGCACACGGGGTGTATCAGACAAATCTGCAAAGCTCCCTTAGACTCCACCTCTAAATCACATCTTGATGCCAGTGAATGACTCAACACAACAAACAGTAAACAGATGTATATGAGGAATTGCCCTCATAGGTCCTTGATCAGTGTTTCACAAATACAAATCCATTTTTGCTACCTCGTGATTTCCTTTAAACAGACTGGTCTTTGTTCCCTGCTTGAAGTAGCTGATTTTACCCCAGAGTAAAATTACTAGAGCTCAACTTCACCCTCAATTTTCAAGAACAAAAATATCACTTTAACTGAGGGAGTATTTATATGTACCCAGGGATAACATTTTTGCCCAGAATTTATGAATGCTTTTTATTTATTTATTTGTACTTCCATTGTACTGTTTAAGGACTTCCTGAAAAATACATTAATCCTTTATTTGGCAAGGCAGGAACTCTTTTTTTTTTGTTTTTTTTTTTTTTTTTCCACTCATTCCCTTGCATCAGACCTGTGGTTAAAATGGCATAAGTACAGGTGTGGGAAAGTTTCTTGTGTAAGCTCTTTTATCCACTTAATATTGTTGGTAGCTGCTTTGTTTGTTTGTTTTTCATTCAGTATCATGTGTTGGGCTGTTGGCTTTCTTTACATAGAAGTGGACTGGGTTGTTGTATCACACAATAGCTATCCACAGGGAAGACTGAAAGTGCATAGAAGTTTATTTTCTCTCATTGTCACAGAGAAGGAGATTGCTATATGCATGTCTGTGTATAGAGCTTCACTTCTTTCAAAGGAAAACAATCGGTTTTGTTTTCTTTAGTGTTTGTTTGCTTTCTAGAGTTTATTGATTGTTTTCATCTCTTAAACTTCCTGAAAGATTTACAGGAAAGACAACAAAGGCACAGAATTTTGTGACTAGATGCAGATTCTTATTTTATTTTCCTAGGGAGACTCCTTCATCCAAAAGATAAAACCTGAAGTCATAAAAGCATGTTATTTTTAGGAGACAGCTCCTTAGGAGTTTAGAAGAGGTTAAGTAAGATTCATAAAAGAGAGGAATGGGGGAGGGTGTGTAATAAAGTGGTATATGTTACTTGAATGACAAATAGGGAAAGCTGTGAACCACTGGAAGCACCTTTTTTGTGGGAGACAACCTCAGGAAGCTGGCAGGACTCGGATGTGCTGTTTGAGAGCTGGTTTGTTCAACTTTCTCGGTTGTCTTCAAGACTGTTGAACAATGTGATTAGTTTTGTTGTGACATTTGGGAAAGCTGTACGTCAATACAAGTATAACAGCTTTAGTGTCTGGAGAATACTAGGCTTTCTTTGCCATACTTGACCAGATTAATAAAATAAGCAAAGAGTTTTCCAGGATTGAATTTTTGCACCATTTGACATTATTACATAGGAGGCACTGATCCTTCTTCTCCAAAAGGGCAGCAAATCCAATTCTTAAAATCACTTAGCCCCACTGTGAGATAGTTTGGCTCTTGGGTGCATCCACCCATGTTAGGCCCCTTCCATAAGCTGCTGGAAGCAGTTCCTGCTCGCTGCACTGCCGCAGACCTACACTGTCAATTGCTTCAGATAGGCTTGGGGCACCTTTGCTGCCATGGTTTGCCCATAACCCTGTCCCTGCCCCTGGCCTCCTCAAGCAAGCTGGGTATTACATACACACAGCCACCTCCCTGATGGGCTGAAACACTCTTGCTTCTGTCAGCCCAGCTAGTAGAAACAGAACACGTTGCATCTGTTTTAAGTTGTGTCACATTATTTTACCCCTGGGGGTAAACCAAATGTACATTTTACACAGCTGAGCTATGACATTTAAAGCAGAGTATGCTGAGTTTTGAATTTACTGTCTCTGAAACACAGCTCTGGTCTGGACCCGATGTCCTCAGAGCCAGCAGTGCATCCTGGTTGTGCACAGCCAGTGGTGAGGACTGGCATGGGCCCCTTTTTCTGGGAGAGACAGAAAAGACATTCCTGTATTTTTGTGTACAGCCATTTCTCGGAAGCTGGTCTGCGCTTTAACGAAGAGTTACTGGTGTGTACTTGCAATGTTAATTCCAGGTTATATGGTTTCCCTGAGAATTGCCATCTGTCATGCTTTTCTGCCTGGAGGTCACTCAAAGTTACCACGGGTTGGTATCCTAAGACAGTGGGATAAAAGGATAAAGCGTGTGCTTCATTTTTAACCCTTAGTTATCCTTTTCCCTTTCAGCACCCTCCTTGATAGGTATGGTAAGGAAGGACTGGGCTTCCCAAAACAGCATTGCCCTCTCCTGGCAAGAGCCGGACTTTCCCCATGGAGCCATTCTGGACTACGAGATCAAGTACTATGAGAAAGTAGGTCACACTTACAGCATCACCCCAACTCAGTCCCTAAAGATCAATATGTTTTGTTATTTTTGTATTTAAAAAAATATATTTTAAACTTTTCACTTGATCCCATATACAATGCTTTGTAAGTAGATGTTTTTTGTTGGATTTTGTACGGATTTTTTTTGTTGTTGCACTTCTGACTTGTTGATGACTGTCTTGTTTCATGTCAGAACCAAATAGAGCAGCAGGCAGGCAGTAGATATACCTGTCTTGTAGTAGCAGCAATTATGAACATGGATAAATGGATTGTATAATTGAGCATGTTTTGATGTATAGACTGTAAAAGCTTTATATTGGAGTGGCGCTGAAACAATACAACTAAGGTGAACATCAATGTAATTTCATTTTGTTCTATTATTTAGCAATAATATGTGCTTAAATGATAGAGTTCATTAGCCTCATTTAGAGGGTTACAAGAGATAAAGACTACATGGCATTTATGTCGCATTTCTGGCATTCTGTCAAAATTACAGGATATCACATAAAAGCGGGCAACAACGTGCATTACAGGAAAAGGTACAAGGTGACAGACAGCATGTCCTACGAAAGTATAATCTGAAGCCTGCTTTCCCAAAGCACAGAACATTTCATCGTTTCTAGTTAGCTACAGGGCCTAGCACCGATGCAAAAGTTTAGTGCAAATCAATGTCTTTGAAACATAGGAAGGCATTTCTTGATATGCATTTCTTAAACAGTAATCTGCTAAATCAGTTCTTGCTGTTTCTTTGTCCCCATCTAAAAGTCACAACGGAACTACTGGATAAGTGAGAAGACCACAAAGAACAGTAATATAAGCCAAGGCATGAAAGACAGATTTAAGGATGATAGGCTCTGTAAATATCCGAATTTCCTTCCTTGGCTGCCCTTCCCTATTGAGATTATGCAGCTTTAATGATGCAGAAAAAAAGGGTAAACTGGGGAAAATCCAAGTAATTTAAATAGAATAGCTAGAGGGAGAAAACAGCTTGTTTAGAATATTTGGCAGTCAAGCAAGGAAACTTTATTTTCCTACACTGATGGAACTCTTTCAAGTTTTGATCCATTACCATAGTAAACTACACTATGACTAGCACTGTCCTTTTTTGTTTATTTCTGTTAAAATAATAACCAAGTGAATTAAAATAGAGAAATAGCAGGTTTTTATTCAATTATTTGGGAACAAATATCCAAAATCGTTCATACAGATGATAAATTATAAAGCTCTTATTTATAAAAATCTTTTATCAATAGATCATCTGCCAATATCTGTCAATACTGAGTGACAAGGCAAATAGCTCTTCTTAGAGATCTACATATTGGTAAGTCCTGTCCATTATACAAGATTAGAGAAAACAGGCTTCATGGCCCTGTGATATATATAGTTTTAACTGTTCCTGTCCGTTTCTACAAAAAAAAAAAATAAAAAAAAATTCTATTTTCACCTTTTGTAATGCATGAGGAGTATCTTTTAACTATTAACTTCTCTTCCCTCTTAGGTGTGGGGAGATAAATGCACTGCTGGCATCTTCCAGTACCGTTGTACAGGGATTATTTTCTCCCTAAATCACTAACTGGACTACATGCATAGCTCTCCAGTACACCTTTTGTTGTTAAGTTAGAACTGATAGCCTCTCTGTCAGTGCTATGCAATAGGTGCAATGAGAGACAAACGCTCCAGCACCTAACAGTAACAAAGCCACTTATTTGTGCAGAAGAATAGCTATGTGACAGATTTGCAATAGCTCTCTTGAAGACCACATTCTAGAGAGATAAATAATTTTGTATTGCAAAATACTCTGTTGATTTGCAGTATTAAATTACAAAATGTGAATTTAAAACACTTTAATTATATTTAAAAATTGCTGAAGAAGCATACATTACAACTATGCTGCTGGGTAAGTATAGTGGCCAAATGCAAATGGGATTTGTATATTGAAAACAAGAGGGAGAGTGTCTACCTCAAAGTCAGAAAATATTAACATGAGCTTTAACAAATTCCTTCTTCTTCACCTTGAAACTCCACATATTAAACAGCACAGGCTGTGTAATGTCAGGTAGATACAGCAAGTGTAATCTTTCAGGCTTCCTAGTGACCCTAAAAGGGGAAAACATCACCATTCCTATTATCAGGAGAAGTGACAAAAATATGGATGGTGTTGCAAAATTACAAGAAATGTGATAAAAGGGAAATAATTTAACCGAATTTAGTGTGAATCTACCACAAAGACAACCCTCCTCTGGAGAATAAAAAGTTGAGCTAAAGCTCAAAAGCAAGTTAAATATTAAAAGTTCAGAAAATTTCTTAATGACTTAAGGCAACAATTAAAATGAACAAACCAGTGTCCATTTGCATTAGGTACAGTTATACAAAAGAATTAGTAAAACGGAACAGATTTTGCAGTCCTATCTCTATCCCTTTTTACCTGTCATTTCTGTTAGAAAAGAGGTTTTGTTCTTACATTCAATATAAGAAATTGAACATCTCCATCAAATACAAACACTAGATATTCTGGTCTCAACTGGTTGTATCAGTTTCTTAACTTTGAGAAAGTCTGAAGAACCCTGCAGGATTTAAAATTTTTATAACTATGAACATCTATTTCTTACAAGATTCCTTGGTGACATTTGCAAAATTATGAAGACACTGGGGACCCTAGAGGAGCATGCTTTCTTTTAATTATAACCAGTAGGAATTCTGCAGCTTGTAAATGAAAGTCATTTCTTGACATGCGCTCCCATGGTTTCGTGAAAGATCTGTAAGCTTACAGAAATCCAGTAGCCATCTAACAAAATACTGTCGGCCCTCCACAAAACGGGACTGTTTCCAATGATTTTATAAGTAGGATAAATTAGTGGTGATGAACTCAGAATACACAGAAGCATCCTTCCATGCATATCCAGAACAAGCAGAACAAGGGAATAAGGCTAGACTGTGCTAGAGCTGCATAAAAGTTTTATTTGCAGTCTTGTGTGATAGAAGTTGTACACAGAGAACCATGGAAAGATCAAGCCTCATCTCTTTGTGAAAAATAGTTTCTCATCTTCTGAGAAAGATGCTACCAAGTAATAAAGAAATAAAGTAGAGATGTTATACAAAGCTATCAACAAGCTTACAAGTATAGAAGCCATACTTTCATTCAAAAATATAATAAAGCAGCTCAGTAATTTGACTGCTTTAAAGCACCCTCTTCCATACGACCTTCATTTCTTCAGTGAATTACGGCAGAATACACAGACTCGTAACTTTAACAAAATATTGTTCGCCTTTCTGTCAGTCTCTAAAAATTAAAATCTTGAGAAAATGACAAAACTTAGTTGTAAGCCAGTTCAATACGTATCCTACATATTTTTTGTTTGTTTCTTTTTATAGGAATACACTCACATGTTTGTGGGGTAGGCTGACAAGGGGTCACTCTGTTCTGCAGCTTCTCAGCCAAAAATGTAAGGAACATAAGGTGACCTAGGACATAATTTGAGAGCTGACTTGGCCTGTGAAGTAAACAAAAATTCTAAGAAATTTAGTCCAAGATGCTATGGGTTTCTGTCACAGTGAAGACCAGAAGTTTTCTGTTGCATAGTTACATGATAGAGAGAGAGAATGTTATCCTAAAGTAATACTGCATGTTGAGGCTTTGTAGTTGAAATATCTTATTTCCAGTAGATTTGGAATCATTCTGAAAAAGCTACAGTTAGCAACATTTGTCACCTTAGACAGTAAGTGAGTCTTTACTGCAGCACACAAAGAATCCATTAAGTGTTTGACCTTAGAGATCTAAGATGTACTCTGAAAAGCATTTCTTCAAAGACCTTCTTTGTAGTCCTCACAGATACTAAACATTTGCAAGTTATCTCTCTTGCTACAGGATGTCTACCCTGTTCTACAGTCTGTTATTTATCCATTCTATTTTATAGTCCTTTAATATCTTCCACAAACAGCAAAGTACTTTTAGAAGAAAAAAATCTTTCATAGGCATTGTTGTCTTTCCCTTCAAAAATCAAACTCCAGGTATCAATATAATCTCTGTTTCCTTGCTAACAGAAATCAATTTTTTTCTTTATACTTTAACACTATTACTCAGACACTGACTAAAGCTTTTACTGTTTGAAAGATTCCAGGGCATCATAATCTGATCACCTTTACAAAGGCTGCATGCTCAAGTCAGATGAAGGCTGATATGACCTTGCCACAGTCTTGCAGTGAAGCTGAGTCCTTCTGTAGGAATTCTCTCATGGGAAAGGAAACGCAGTACACAGTGGATATAAGCCATACCAGCTGCACTTCAGGTGGTGCAGCTGAACTGGAAAATGCTTATTCCTCCCCTTTTCCACCCAAACCCTCAAAGTTAATCATCAAAAATTAATGTTTCCTGAGAGCTGTGTTAAGCATACCAAGCTGTATACATATCAGAAACTATATTAAGTTTTAAGTTCTCCCATATGGCCCAAATACACCAGCTGGATTATATTTTCTGTTACGAGATAATATATAATTAGCTGATAAAGTTGGTCTATAGAGAAGAGATTTTATAGGATTCATCCAAGCAATATCCCAGGCATTGCAGTGACATCTGCAAATAGAAAGCATCTTCTGGAGCAGGATGCAGAATGGAAAGACTGGCTGATGTTTCTTTCCTTTCTTGTCCATTGGTGAAATTTGCATTAAAGCCAAATCCCTTTGATAAAACACTTCATTTTATTGGCAGATTCGATTTGTAACTTACAGGCAGTTTTCACATTAAAATTTTAACCCACCTCTATATGACAGTGAGTAGACAAGATACGTAGGATGTCAGATACGACGTTTCCTCCGCTTCACTATTATTTAGTGTTGAATTAATAAATACAGGAGAGAAAATAAGCAAGCAGTAAAGACAAGGGGGGAATTAGTTTCCCAATGAGATTTTAAAAAGAGATGAAGAGCTGATGAAGCAGGTAGATAAAGTACCAGATTTAAAGAATTAGAAAGGAATATGACCTTGTTAATTTTTCTGTCAGTCTACAGCTCTATTTAATTAACTTCTATGAGGAGTGATGCTCTCTCTTAAATTCTGATATTAAAGCAAACACTGCTATTTGTTTGAGTATTTATTAGTATGAATTAAAATGAAGCATCCTGAATTTGAGTATGAACATATGTAAGAGAGTTTGAGGAAACTGACCTGATAGGAATAATGTGAAGATTTGAGGACATCAATGTGTAACAAATCTTAAAAGACAGAATTATTTTTACAAAAATTAATGTGGAAAATTTTAAACGAGGAAGTAAATTACTCTTGCAGAATTGTATGCCTACAATAATGTTCCGTTGTTTAAAGCAAATATATCTGTCCAGAAACACATGCACCATATTATTTCAAAGCCATAAAAATGTATATGTACCATATAATACATGCTATGTGCTTTGACAGCAAAAAGATGGGGCACTCGATGTGCGTACAGAGGTATGAACTGATATCCTTGCCATTTGTCTGCATTTTTTGAGGAACAGAGAGTCTGGTGTTCTGCTTAGTGCCACTCCGATGCACAGCAGTAGCATGCTGCTGGGAGCCCTGGAAACGTGCCATGCTTGCTTTTGCCCACGTGCCTGAGTTGTTTCATTTTATTTTTTTCTCCCATGTGAATTGCCAGTGTAGGGTATGTGACTCATCACTGGTTAGGACAACAGATGTTGCTGTGTGGATTTAGCAAAGGAGACATTTTGCCATCCTTCTCTTTAGATGAATTCAGCTCTGCTCAGGCAGCATGTACATAATGCTTCTTTTCTCCTTTTTTCCCCACTGCCCCAAAACCTGGCCCTACTCAAGTATCAGCTGGAGTCCTAACCTCAAGGCGGAGCCACATATCTTCATTAGTCGAGACAGATAGTTTTTATAAGAAGTACATCATGTAGTTAAGACAATCCTCTCAATTTCTGGGTGACATTTTGGGAAGGTGAAACAAAATTAGCAGACTGTGTCACCTTGTTCAGGAGCAGGCATATCTCAGTTGCTGCTGTTGTGTCAGCATTGCTACTGTTTCTTTCTCTAGGCATATTCTTTTATTATTGCTAGGCATGCCATAGTGTGCTTGATGCTGTTGCAAGCTTCCTGACTAAATTTTGTCAACATCAGTGACGGGGTTAGGGAACAGGAAAAGGCTTATAACAGCAGCGATGAGCATATGATCCCTTCAGGTATCTGACCAGTCAACCAGTTTTTTTAAATGTATACTCAGTATAAAATAATGAATACTACAGTGTTAGTATTGAATGATCAACTGGGCAATTCTTAACCTTATGCTAATTGTTCTTTTATAAAATGAAAAATTTGCTCCTGTAATTTTTTTTAATTACTTGAATTAGTTGAGGGATAAGTAGCAATCTGCTGCCTGTAATTAAAGTGTTTCAGAAATGACCAGAAGCAAGAAATGTAGGGCCCATGAAACACTACGCTTCTGTTACATTCTTGTAAAAACGAGAACACTGAGTAATTTGGATATTAAGAGCTTTTTACAGTAGTACTAAACAAACCCTCTGTTTGACCGAAGCAGCAGGAGCAGATCAGCGTGTTGCTGTGAGCCCACATAGCTCCATGGAGCACTTCTGGCATTCCTGGCTGTTCAGAGCTCCTGGGAAACGAACCATGTCTGGCAAATGTTTTTAAAAAATAATCACTACAAATGCGCTTTGGGAGATAATCATTAAAACAAAATCTCCTAGCTTATTTTAGCATAATAAGTGATGTTAAACAAGCTTCTCAGTTTTGCTATTCTGCTGTTATTAACCTAGTTTCCCAAGGGAAGAACTGTGAAAGGCTGAAGGATTCTAAAAAGAAAAAAAATAGGCCTCCAAACTGTATAAAATGAGAGCGAATAATTAAGAGACTCTGCCCAGATATAATTTTTGCCTTTGGGAAGAAACCTAAGGACCTTGCAACAGCCATTATTAATGACACTGATATAATTGCTATTAGGAGAAAAAGAAATCTTGCCTCTAAATACCAATTAGGTACCGCAAAGGGTTTACCAAAGAAGTTGTAAGCTAGGCCAGCTCCATTAGGTGTCTGGTTTGACCAGTCTTCTAATACTTTTCTTCAGTTACTTAGAGCTAGCTTCTCTCCATTTGTATTTAATAATAAAGTAGCCTACGGAGCTATTACTATTGTCATTCCTGCTGAAAAAAAAAATCTTGACAAGAAATACGATGCTTTTTAAGCAACCCTAGTAGATTTGATTAAAAAAATATAGTTCAGTCTCTGCTGATCTTGTGTTTTTGTCTGCAGCCAATACCATCTTCCCCAAGGAAAATTGTGTGCACAATACATATTTCAGTAACTGCTATAGAAGAGCTGCACAAATGTAGAAGTGCATTAATGGTTTTGAATTAATCATTTTCAAACTCTTTCAAAGATACAGGCATGAGAGGTATGCAAACTATTGCATACAACCATTACAAACTATCAAGACAACAAACTTAATACCCCACTAGTTCCATACATCAGAGAAAGCTAAGGAGGCTAAATCCACCAATAGTAGAGGTTGGTTCCTGAAGAAAAAAGGTATTATTAAATGTTTTTTTTTTCTAGCTATTCAGCAGTTGAACTTTTTTTTTTAAAAAAAAAAGTTTTAAAATCATTTATAAAATTTAAATTAAATAATATATTATTATCTATTTAATTTTTACATAATAATGTAAACCACAGCAATCAACAGTTAATTTTAAGCATGTGATTAGATGAGCTCAAAATATCAGAAGATCCTCATATTTTATAGTGCAGTAAAGTTCAGCTCACTCTGGAGATCAAACTTGAGATGATTTTGATGAATGTATTGTAAAAAAGGAATGTTGTCTTTTCAGAGTCAACATATCAGTTGCCCAGAAGGAAATGGTAACACATACAACATGTTTAATCTGGAAGTAACAAATAAGAGACTGCGCTCAAAATATTATTGTTGTTGTATTATTACCCAGTTTCAGTGTGTTCACCTTTGAGTGTAGTTCCAGTAAGTTTTTGTAATACCTGAAGTTAATGAGAGTTTTAACTTTTTCAGGTACCTTAGCACACATTCAAGTGTCAGACTTTGGGTTTGAAAGTTTGACCTATTTTTACAAAAAGAAAGATGATTTTCGTGAGCAGTGATCTAAGTATAACTAATGTGACTGCTAAATGACTATCTAATCAATAATAATTTCCTTATATATGTTAAATATAATGCCTAGATACCCAGTGCTCTAAAATATGTCAGGAAGTTTCCTTCAGACTTTCTTAAAATAAGAACTACCTTAAAAGTTCCTAAAAGTCTCCTTCTGTGAGCCCAAACTATTTTAAAAACTGAAGCTTGGTCAGTGTTTTAATAATACATAAAATATGTACTTTACAAAAATTGCTTGTTCCCAACCATAAACATGAATTCCCAGAATAAATCAAGAAGATATGTACTTTGAGACATGGCTAAGGTAATAACTTTGTCTAAATGAAGGAATGTTCCAGTACAAGGTATTATTTCACTTAAAGTTTTTTTTCCTGAACTCCTTGATGCATTTAGGAGATATCTGGGGAAATAGAGCTGAAAAGGCATGTATTCTTTTTGGAGATAATAGAGGAAGTGACTTTTTTCTTCCTTTTATTCTTCTAAAGCTGAGTAGCAACTGCATCCTAACCATGCAGAAGGAAAGATTGTTATTAGTTTTCCATTTTTAATTATTTTTTTTCCACACTGAAATGGAAACAAAGCCACAGACTACATAATGTGGGCAATTTTTTTTTTTAAAAAAAAAAAGTAATGATGTTCCTGAATTAGTCAGGCTGGGAGAAGAGAGGAAAATGCAAAGAGTAAACGGAAACTCTTTTAAGGGGACCCATTCTATTTTGATGGAATAAACCATATTATTTTCCATGTTTAATATTATTACAAGCCTTTTACAGTTGTACTAAATAAAAGTTGTGCTAAATTGTTTTTATTGGGACCAAAAATGCACATAGGCGAGCCTTTCATTTAGAAGTGTGATTTCTTTAGCCAACTCTTATTCTTAGAAAAGGTATGTTATTTAGTAATTCACAATTAGCTTTGTTAGTTTTGTACTCCAATAAAATCATGAATGTTTGTGTTTTTTTTTTTTTTTTTACTTAAATGTAATGCAAAAAATCTTTTTATTTTTTATTTTTAATGTCGTAGTATTAATAGTTTCAAAGTGCCCTTTCTTGATGTTCTTGTCAGGGAAGCTGAGTTAACAACCTATTATTATGTACTCCTTACCAAGCTGTTAATAGCTTTAGAGTATTTTGCAGGAATTCACCTGCTGCTCATAAAAACATTTATGTTCCTGCAGGAACTTCACCAGGTTGATACATCTTGTATTTGCAATGACCTTGCAAAAACTGTCTGGTTTTCTTGTATATACTGCCAGAAGTACTAGTGTATTATATTATCAGAATAACAATTCTTCAGTGATTGAAACCGTTCTTTAAAAAGTTACTGTCAGTCACCTGTCCTTACATTTTTTTCAGATTAAAATTTTTGTTTTTTACCAACTCAGAAAGTACTGTTTTAGATGTAGTTAAATTGAAAATGAACACTTCTGTGATGCAAAAATAGAAACAAAATTTTCTTTGTTTTGAAAGTGCAAAATCAGCATTTTAGTTTACCTGTTAGAGTGTTTGCTTCATCCTTCAAAATTTATGTTAAACTAATCGGAAAAAGACTTATATACTCCTCTATTAACTCACTGAGGTGTTTGAAGAAAACATTAATTTTAATAATTAGTATATTAATTAAATTATTAAGTATTTAAGTATACAAATTATATTAATACAACACAAATTATATTAATTTTTTAAATTATTAATTAAATAATACTGTTGATGTAATGCCAGCATGAGCAATATAGTCATGATTCCAGAGATGAATTCCGCCCTTATAAGTTAACATTACAAGATAGATGTTTGCTGTCTGCATGTGTACAGGTGAAAAAAAAATGCACATACACACTCACTAATACACAAAGAAGGTAATATTTCACTGAATTTCGCTATCTATTGATAAATTCATATCTGAAGAGGTTTGCATGATGACACATGCTACACAGTCTCAGGGTTGTCCTGATATAGAGATCTTGCCTCTCATTTATTACTTTTATTGGAAAGATTAAATTCAAACTTTAGTTAGTGTCAGAGTTTGTATTTTGGAGTCAGAATGTATTTTGGTTGAGTGGTGTTGAAGTATATATTACTGTTTCCAGCATTATTCTGAACTTGTAAGTCCTGTTTTTCTCTGGAGAAGAAAACAGTTGTCCCAACAACTTCATAAACACACACACACAAACTTATCATGTGAAATGTAATATTCATGTGGATTTAAATTAATCCTGTCATTTACTCCATCTTCACAATAGCGATCTGAATCAATTCTATCTACCAAAGTAGGTGATTTGCTTACTTAAATAAAAGGGATAGTATTGTTAATAACACTGAACCTCAATTAATAGCTCTCTTTTGTGTGTCTATAAAGCAAATCAACAGCTATGGATAGTTTTGCTTGAAACATAGCTTTTTTGAAGCTGTTATGTATCACTAGGACTCTTTTCCGTAACTTCCATGTTTTTCCATGAATATATACAGTAGCAAAGGGAAAGAGAAAACTGTGCATTAGTCTGCTGTTCTAGGAATAAAATATGATATTTATGTAGATGGTTCTACCTAGGCACAAACCAGTCTTAAAATCAGCCCTGTCACTATACCTGTCCTCCCACTCCAAGATGCTGAAATACATTTAAAAAGGAGTTGGAAAGGCTTGTTGTTTCAAGAAGTTTTTAATACAGTATGCAGTCTTCACAAGGGCATTTGTAAAAATGTATGCACTACACAGAGCAATTAAAATTTTCCTGTGAAGGAAAATTCTTAGAAACTGGAAAAAAATATACACCACATAACAGGAGCCCTACTCCAAACTCTGGACCTAACTACCTGTGGGCATTGTAGGGGTTCTGAAATTGGGTAAATTCAACATTTTTTTGTCAACACGATTAAAGCTGGATGAGTTTTGTGTAGCTGACTCAGTGTTATACTATATTTTTAGGCTTGCTAGATTGAATTGTATTTCACAGCTTTATGTTGTTAATTATGTTGTTCTTTTTTTTTTTTTTTTTTTTTTTGGTAAAATTAGAGCACTGGCAGCATTATATTTTAGCAATTCACCATCATCTTCTGAAAAAAAATTGAATCATTGCCTTTGTATTGAACTTTTACTTCAGTGCTAAGAGAATTCTTTACTTCACACTTCAATATGAGATAGAGGAACCACTTGTTTGGGTACTGCCATGGGGGAATGCTGCAGTTCTGTGTGTACAGCATTACTGTAATTACACCAGTGCTAATAATGCTAGAAGAATACCTGCCATACATCTCAGCACCTTAGGAACCTTGAGGTGTCTGTACTGTTGCTTTTCCCATTTCAGTTTTGGGGTGTTTTTTTGTTTGTTTGTTTGTTTGTTTGTTTGTTTTTTCATTATATAGTCACCTATTTCCCAGCTTTAACTAGAAGTACAGTGCCTATGCTTTACGGAGGTATATTGGGTTTGACTGAACAATTCACTGATATTCGTGATTATTCACTATTTCTCATAGATGAGGAACCATAGTATATTCAGCAGAATCACCAGGAAGGCGATCTAAAACAAAACAAAATAAATATAGTAATTTTTTTTAACAGTTTGCAATTAAACTTGTTGCCTAAAGATGTTTTGGAAGCCTCTAGTAAAATCGGTTCAAAAACATAATTAAATTTGTGGAAGAAGAGTCTACCATGAGCTGTAAAACATAATGAAGCATATTTAGCTCATTAAGAAAACCACTAATCTGCAAATTGCTGGACTTGGGGCTGGGGGGACGAGGTGGCAGTGTTGCAGGTAGGCATGGGGAGGGGGAATGTGAACTTCTCATATGTGTCTCAAATCTATGTTGGCATATACAGGTCCTGATTCAGAAACTTGAACTACCAATCTTACACACCAAATGAATGACTTGGCAGTTAGCTTACTGGCTGTATGTGTGCGGCTCTGTGGGCTTGTTTCACAGCGGAGAAAGTCACAGAAGGCTTCCACTCTTAAAAGTTTGAAGGATTGCATCTGTTTCCTATTGAGCATTATTTGTCAGCTGGTTTATTATCTGATTTCAAAGCAAACCTAAGCATTAGGTATCTCAGAGGGCACTACTTTACTCTCCAAAGATGACAGCCACCCTCTGAACAGTAGTTGAGTTGATTTTCACCATTAATAAGGTGCTTGCTTTTTCCAAACAGGAAAAGATAGTGCAGGGAAAAAAATAAAAAATAAATGAATTAATGAAAAAAAAACAGGAAGAACTGGAGAGGCTGAAATTTTTGTGTGCTTAAGTTAGAACAGCTCCTGGAGACACTGTCGCAGAGGTTTTCACTGGTAAACATTTTCAATTAGAAAACACGTGTTATCAAAGTAGCTCATAAGTGCTGGAAAAATTGAATTTAATGCTTGAGCTTATCTGACAATTCAAGTCATGTTCCCCAGCTCCCTTTATTATATTCTGATTGCACCCTGTTCAACCACCAACATAAGGCACAGACCTGTTTTTATTCCTCTCAGTTTAATCCCCATGTCAGTACGATCAGCTGTGTCCTATCTGCTGCCTTCACACATGCTTTTCCTCCTTGGCCCTCCATGTAAACCACACAGCATTGCTCTTCCTGCTTCTCACCTCGCTGTGCTTATGGGAGTGTTAACTGTAGCAGAGTAACCCTATCCTCATTTCTTCTCACTTAATTTTCTCTTTTTTTTGTGGTTCACCTCACATTAACTCATTTTTGCCTTGCCAGGTATATAATCCAATTAAAATGAAGTTTGGCTGGGTTTTGACCTTTCCATATTTTCTTTATGATTGGTTATCTGCTCTTCCCCTTTCCTGGCTGACAGCTTCACATTATGTATGGAGAAGGTGATGAGCTGACTGACAAGCAATCAGAATATAAAATATTGAAAGGCCAAACAGATAAAGTAGACTTTAGTATTTCAGCTCCCCATACTGTTATATCTCAGATTAATGAAAAGGGAGGTTGAGAAAGGAAGGGAGAAGATTACAACCTGAAGTGGCTGATGCTTTAAAATTCTGCAGGTTTCCTCTCTGAAGCAAATACTATAGCCACCTGCAATTTTCTCTATGGCCCCACCTTTTCCTGTTAGAGTTTTCCTCTTAGGTCAGATTGGTTGTCACAGCCTTGTAATCACTTCTTTAAAATTTACCTTAAGTTTTTGATAGCTGGAACAGTAAGGTATGTTTTTAGTGAGCATTTTTTAAAGAAGGTGAATGATATCTTTGACTATTATTCCTATTGTATTTTTTCTTATCACTATATATTTCAATGAAGCTTTACCTAATCCTGATCATACTGTAATCAGATAGTAATTAGTGTTAGAAGCACATATTTCAATCTATGAATATCTTCTCTGAAATCTTCCAAATATTGTTGTTGGCATTCATGTTAAGAGAGACCCTACAGGTCAAAATAGTCTAACAGAAAATCATGTACAAAATATTATAAAATAAGCTTTCAAAGACAGATTCTGAGTTTCCCAGGTGTAGTTAATTTTCCTATTTTCAATGTGGTTACCCCTCTTCTACAATGATATAAGTGAGATAAGAAGCAAGATACGACTAGGGGCAATAAACATTTCAAAATCATGTTATAGGAATAGTCACGCTGCAAAGGAAGAACGTATTTTGGGGGAATTACTGGGGACAAATCACAGGCAATTTCCGTAAATCAGAAATATAGAGGCTATATTTGTCTCAGAAAACACAGACAGGAGTAACCAATTCCACAGTTTGCTATTATTTGACTGCAACAGGTTCTGTCTGTACTGATGAATCACATATTGACTATATCTGCTAATCACCTACTGTTTTATTCTAATATGTATTGCAACATTAAAGTTCAGTTGAGCTTAGAGGAAATTAAGTGCCATCATGGCTTTTCCAAGGGAAAACTATGGAAGGAGTAGGAGTTTTCCTTTCACGATGGTCCAGAGATACAATTAATAAAAGCTTCCCGCTTCCAGAATTGTGACCATTCCTTTAAAATAATAATGCTTACTTTGTAGATTACATTGTGTATATCCTTCAAACTGATGTATCTAGGAAAGTGGAAAAATGTGAACAAATGGTCTCATAAAAGATTCTTCTTTATTATTGGTGCTTTTATTTAAACATTCATAAAGTCTAAATCACAGAATTCAGAATCTTCTTTACTTTAATGCAGTACTTATTCAGCTTTGACATCATGTTTTAATGCACAGGAGAAAGACCTGGTCTCTGTGGCATATAGATTGAATCTCTATTAGTATTTCCTCCTGTTAGATGGTAGTGCTCCAAAAAGGCTAAGGAGGATTATGTGGCTCAGGTACAGAATTTTCTTGGTAGAGGACAATGGATATAATCCAGAAAATCTATTTGCAAACAGTTGATACTAAACTCAGTTGTTGTTTCAGTGGATTCTTTCTGCACACATGCATTTAGAAGTTGTGGGTAGGCAACAAGTATGTTTTCAGCTGGCAGAGGCCTATGAAAACCCTTTCACCAGTGTCAACTTAAGAAAGCTTCTCAGTTAATCGTGGGATTCAATGAACTGAATGCCTTGATTGTCATTCATAAAATTAGCCAGGCACAGAATAAACTGCAAGAGAGTGGTAATTCCTGGAGCTCCCTTTATATATTTCATAAAATAGAAAATTATATTTGGTTATCTTTTTCAATTGCTAAATTAAGTACTGATATTATTTTGATTAGAGACGTGTTTCTCTTTACTACTCAAATACTAATAGTGACAAATGTTAGATGGAAAGGGCCTGACTTTTTATCAGCACCTAACTGGTTAAGTTAATCTTTTTAAAGGCTACTTGAACACAAAAAGCAAAATTCTACATTTCAGCTTTTATTTCCATTAATTTTTCTTTGCAGTATATATTTTCAGTAATATTTTTTTCTCACCCATAAAATCGTATATAAACTCTTTGATAGCAGTAGGAGTCTGAACTGATAAAAGGTATTCACATTTTGTTCAGTCTTTATCGGTATTTTAATTCATGTATGTGCACAGCGTCTTCATTTCTGTGCTATTGCCCTTTGAAATAAGGTGGGGGAAAAAGAGAGAGCAGCATGTTCTGATAGGGGTGATATACGAAGGTTTATCTGTTTGCAGGTTTTAAATACCATCACAATGAATCCTTTCTTTTGAGCTTATGAGAAAAATGCTAATACCATGATAGTAGTGCATCTGGGTGTTGAGTGAATATAACATTCATAAATAAAGTAGCTTCTTTCAGTGAGGCATAATGAAGAACTATCTTTTAGTCTGATGATATTATACAATAGTAGTATTTCGTTACAGTATATGTTGATGGAACAGATTCAGCTATTCTGATGTATTATGAAAGCAGAGAACTTTTCATTACTTTTAATACTCTGGAAATGCTACTCCATGAAATCAGTTTCCCTAGTCTTCAGCCATTAGCACCACTGTAACTTTCAATCAGTCAGCCAATGTATTTAGATCTGAAAAAATATTTGTTTATAAAGCCAAATACAAATTTAAGATAGATGTGTGTTCAGATACTTGAGTAATGTTCGCTACAGGAAAGAGTTTGATTCTGAAAAGTGCTTGTGTTCATGAACAGACCAAACTGTCATGGATTTGTGAACACTGTCTCTCAGAAGCACAACAGAATCCAGTGACGAGAAGGATCACACAAACAATAAGAAAAATGCAATTTCCTTAGAAATAGAAAAAAACATGTTTAAAGTTTATATTATAATTCTGTGTTTAACTTGGATAGTCCTAGGCTCTGTATTACATTGTGTAATAACATTAATGTCTCTTGTATGGATTATATCTATGTTTTATTAACAGATTTTCCCAAGACAGATTTGCAGTAGGTTATGGAAGAGGTCTTAAGAATTTCCTCATATCAGATTCTGACTAGTAGTTGTGAGAGTGTATTTTGTTAGATAGACTAGTTTAGCTTATGCTTAAACCCTCAGCCCGTGTTCTCAAAACTACTTCTTACAAATCCTGTGCCATCACAATGTTGGTTTGAAAATAATGTGAAGGATCAGAACATTTCTCATATTCCCCCTCTTATATGAACCCTGAGCCATATGTAAGGGCCAACAGTTTGCTTCCTACTTATATGCAATGGGAAATGCAGCTATATTTTGCAGATTATGTACAAATCCTCTGTAGTTATCAGTAAATACAGAACAGATGCCGTCCTTGACATTTCCTCTGATCTCGATCCTGTCACTGTCTATCACAGAGCACACTGTAGCTTCTTCTAGCCCACAAAACCAAGCTTCCTTTCCATGGAAAATAAGGAACATGACAGTATGTATGGCTGATACATGTCTAAATTATGCCACCACATAAAATCAGGTTCTGGTAATAGCATGCCTAAACATCCAGGAAGTACATCCAAGTCTTGCAGTTTAAGAGTCAGTTTATGAACCCCAAATCCATGCAAGAGCAAGTGCATATTATCTGTGGCAAGAATGAGACACAGCATCCCATACTTCTCCACACATTGGAATTGAGGTGTTTTATTCTGAGACTGTCTTTAGTCTCCCTGGTCATGGCAGAAGGTTGACCAACCTTGGGAGTCAAAGCTTCCTGTTTACTCCCAAACGTCTCTCTGTGGAAAGCTCTGGCTACCAAGGTAGGCTACAAATCTTGTCATTGTCATGAGAAGAGAGTAGTGGCAAAGTCATTCTTGATCCTTGGTAACTTCTGTCTCCACAAGTACAGCTGTACATCTGTTACAAACTGCAGATAGGATTACCTAATACTGTATTAGGTACTGTATTAGTAGCAGAGATTGATGGAAGCTGAAATTTTCCAAAAGGACTGGAAAATACAGTCAATTATACTCCATGATTTCAGTGGAACAAAATGAAATAGAACAAAAAATAATATGTCATGAATTCCCTGTCTGGACGCCTACCTGGGCAACCTGCATTAGGGAACCTGCTTTGGCAGGGCAGTTGGACCTGATGATCTCTTGAGGTCCCTTCCAACTCCTACAATTCTGTGATTCTGTGAATGCAGTTTTTGCAGACAACTGCTTCCTAATGTTTTTTTTAAGAAGCAAAACCCTTAAACTTGTATTTGTAGTGGTCATGTTATGTTGATGGAGCATTTCATCACCTTTTCAAGTAAGGAAAATATTCTTTAGTAAACTCAAACTTCCTACTGCTGGTCACTACATTGAAGGAAGGATGTGTGTGTGTGCATCCCTCCACAACAAAATGTGGTAGGTATTGCAGTTACTGTCTCAGTTGTATTTTTACACGCATTGCAGAATATTTCTTTGTACTCCAGCAGTATGTGACTGATGCAAAATAATAATCTGTGTCTTGGTCAGAACATCTAGTAGTTAATGAATTCATCCACTTTTCTCCTCTACAGAAAATTGAATAATATCCAATATGCTGTCAGCAGTGCCTTAAACTGTAAGGTCATTTGGCTAGTTCCAAATACACACAGGGTTGTTACGTCTGTCCTTCTGTAAATCTTATTTTGGAAGAAGGCCACAGCCTCCTTTCATTCAAAGACAGACAACTTTGTCATTGGCATAAATGACTGCTGGTCAATTGAGTACCATGAATATACTTCTCTCAGTAGTGAATTTTGTTCTTAGTACTCTGCTTTCCACACCTCATTATGAAGCATGATTTAGTACTTACAACATCTAAACTGAGTCATGAACTAACAGCTTCGTTGCCGTCAGTCCGTAAATCCTTTCAAATTTACAACCTAAGTTTAAATTGAGGCTTAACATCTAGCTTTTTTGTAGGGAAAATGTTCTTTCTGCTGCTGTAATTAAGAAGAGAAGAATGCAATAAATTCACCAAATTTAAAAAAAAAAAAAAAAAGGACAGAAAAAGAAAGAGAACTGGGATGTGGTATATAGTACTTGATCTCTTCCAAGTGTTGATTTCCTGAAGCACATACCAAAAATCTCTTCTCTCTGTGAATATTCTGGTAAAAACTATCCTGTTGGAACTCTTGTCCAGTTTCAACCCTCAGTAATGGTTGCAGCTTTCTAAAAAGTTAACCTGTTTTTTGAAGAAAATGGTTGAGACAAATGAAGAAGTTTCTTTGCCAAAATCACAATATGAAAGTAATTGAAAGCTAATGCATGCCTCTGTGAAACCCTTCCCCATTTCTTCTATTTTGTCAGAGTGTGATTTTTATAAAAGTTGTTTATCTTGACAGATAATTTATCATATTTTTTTCTTACGGCACAAAGCACTGAATGACAGAATATGATGAAATGTGAGCTACAAACATCACCATCTACAATACCATATTGTGGCTGCCTAAAAACATGTAATAGCTTCTTGCCTCTTTATGAAAGAAATAGAGTGGTCAGTCATTAAAATGTCTTTCAACTGTCATCACACTAAAAATTTCAACTGCATCAATCTAGACATGATGTTTACAAATTAGGTTCCAATACCTGAAAAACATATTTGGATAATTTTAATCTGCACGGTCTGAAGGCAAGTATCTGCTAGTGTTTCTTCATTGTTTCTGTATACTAAGGGTAACAAAATGGCACATTTGCTGTAATTTGGAAGTTTCCTGATTTACAAGAAAAAGCGACTTTAAATCTTTTCTACACAATTTTCAGGATCCAATGGGTTTTTAATAATCTGGCTGTAATATTACATATATGCTGTAATAACCCAGAAGCTAATACACATTTTCTACTAATTTTCAGACAAAGCAGTGTATTCCAATATCAAACACACACTGATATATTTCTATTTCAATTATCAGAAACATTTTTATTTTCATTTCCCTTGAGCCATCATTAGCAAGAGAGGAAAAAAATGTTCCTTAATTATCAGATGTATTGTTGGCTATGCCTGAGACTTTGAAACACTGTAAGTAAATTTTGGAAAATAATAGTATTTACATTTCTGACACATGAAGTTATCAACATGAAGAATTAAAACAATACCATGAAGCACTGTTTTTACAAACTTCTGTGTGGTCTTATTTTCTCTGTTTTCAGACCTCTTTGATACAAAGGAAGTTCTGCATTTTATTCTTTAAAACTCTTCTAGAATTATTCTTCTAGTCCACTCCATTTGCACTTCTTTGTCTGTCAGTCTTCTGTGAATCAGTGAGGAAACAGCGTAAACTTCGTGATAGTTATTGCTGTCTTCATTGACTGGAAATGCATCTTTCTGATCATTTTTTCTCAGAAAGAGCAGTCAGGCATTGGAACAGGTTGCCCAGGGAGGTCATGGCATCAGCGTCCCTAGAGATGTTTAAGAAAAGATTGGACATGGTGCATAGGGACATGGTTTATTGGGTGACATTGGTGGTAGGGTGATGGTTAGACCAAATGATCTTGGAGGTCTCTTCCAACCTTAATGATTCTCTGATTTTGTTAAAAGACTTGGTCTCTTTGGATAGAAATATACACGCTTTACTTGGCAGCTTCATTACTAAGTGAATTCAAGTCTTGTGTTCTCCAAGACCGCATAACCTGGCCAAGTTACTTGTTAAGGTATATTAGCCCTGGAAGTTGCACATATAACAAGGGTATGGAATAGAAATTAGCTCTTCATAATACACTGACAATTTGTGAAATTTCTATAAAGAAACATGGGAACTACTCTGTGTAAGCATTCTCTATTTCCTTGCAAATCTATGTTTTAACCTATTATACCTTTTTTGCTCACATACATTCTGTTTTCAAATTGAAGCAAGCTTAATCTCAATATGTATATATACATATATATATTCCTCACCTTAATAGCTTGGTTTTCTGTCAGAGGAAAATTGATTTTTTTTCTGAAATTTCTCAGAAAATGAAAGCTTAAACTCCAGTAACCCTCTCAAAGTAAAGTTACAACATTTCAAGCAATAGGGGAAATCTGATATTTAGAACAGTTGTTAGATCATATGTTAATTGTAGTCTCCATTCATAAGAATACATGGACAGTGTCCTACTATTTTAATTTAAATATGTATTTCTTGATGTTTCAAAATCTGTTCACAGACAGTGGAACAAATCAACGCTTCCACTTACTCCAGTTTCTCAAATTATTTCCACGGTTTGAATTGAGCATTAAATGCTATTATTTTAGAACTTGGTCACTATTCTGTACCTTTCTTTCCTTCCCTTAACAGAATGATTAAGTTTTTTTTCTGTGTTTTCTGATTTATTTGTCTTAACCATCTCTTTGTATGCCTACTGGGGAAATACTGATATACCTCCTGCCCTATGCTAATGTGACTTTGTTACACCTTGACTGAAGTTCACTCAATGTGTTTACTGTTTGTCTTATATAAAAAATATATGTGTGTTGCTCAGAAGAGGTTAAGAGTTCAACAGAATTTAATTGAAACCTATTCTTCTGCTGGCTGTATCTCTTCTGTGAACTGGATTGCTTCCTTCTTAATAGGCTGGAAACATCCTTTGAATAACATATACAGTAGTATTACTGCATGATACAATAAATGTATATGGTGCCCAGTGGGTACCACGGTCGGGTTATTAAGCTCATGTGTCAGTTTGGGGACAACTGCTGTAATACAGAAAAGTTAGCCTTAAGGCACCACATAAAATATTACAGATTACTGATTTATTGAGTGATGGTAACTAATGACAGGAAATACACTCTCTTAAATTATTCCCTCACGTAAAAGTATAGCCAATGGTGTGCCTAGCAAAGCTGCACTTTGTGCAGCAATCAGTGTGGCTGATCTCCATACTACCGCAGCTTGTCTGCAGTAGTAATCCCCAGTGATCTCTGTAAGGGTCAGGAATTCTCAGCAGATCCCCAAGATCAACTCCTAGGAGATTAACAGGGGAACTTCACAGAAAGTGTCTCTTTTACAGAGTGTGAAAGGGCATTTCATGAACGGCTATATTACAGCTACCTGGAAAAAGAAATAAAGTTCAACAGCAGTGAAGCAGTCGAAACATGCTAGAAGTTTACAGACTTTAAAGAAAAAGTTAATTTTTATTTTCTTTTACCCACAGGTCTACCCACGGATAGCGCCGGCATTTTGGCACTACCTGCGGGTAGAAGTGAGTAGCGGGTATTTGAATACTCCCACATCTTTACTTTACAGCTTACTAGTACTTACTGACCTCCTAGTTTGTCCATTGTGCAAAAACAGTTAGCTGCCATTTTAGCTGTCATTTTCTGTGAATGTAGTCTTGTACTAATTCCATATTGTTTTGACTACAGTGTAATTACTAACCTAAGTCACAAAGATGTGATATGTTTATATGCAAGACTAAGGACAAAAAAAAATGAAATCTAAGTCAAGGCCATATCATACATTGTGATTATAGCACAAAATCAAAGTACTGAAATCCATATCTGCACCTCCTTTTATAAAAACATTTTACATTCATGAGAAGAATGTGGAGCTTCAGTTTTGCTATATAATTTTTGCAAAATTTGTACAACTCAACTTGATATCATTTCTCCCCTCTTTTGTCCCTCAGGAGCATGAGCAGCTCAGCTATTCCTCCACAAGGTCCAAGGCTCCAAGTGTTATCATCACAGGTCTCAAGCCAGCCACCAAGTATATATTTCATATCAGAGTCAGGACGGCAGCAGGATACAGCGGCTATAGCCAGAAGTTTGAATTTGAAACTGGAGATGAAAGTAAGTTTTACTGAAGGGAAAAAGAAATCAAATACAATAGAAGTAGCATTTAATTCTATAGCAGTCAGACATTGAAGTTTGAATGTCTGAATCCATATGATATGCTTATCACAGAGTGACCACTGCTGTATGATAGAAGAGTAAATAAGCCTCAGCCTCACACTTCTGGATTCATTTATTTTTTTGAGCAGCACGTAGACATTTGAGACCACTGTTCCAGCTGAAGGAGTGTTTCCTTCTGCAAGATTTCCTGGTTTGTCCCATATCCTTTCACTTTTCACTTAAAGATGGCCTTCCTTTTGACATCTGGAATTATTCTGAGTAAGTCTTACATGTTATGTAAGTCCAGCAGCTTCATGCAAGCTCTTACAACATAGAGGTGGAGTCTTTTCTCTATAGTTTTTAGTCCCAGAATCTATGATCAAAAAATTAAAAATTTTATATGTATTTCAACAAGTAAGATCTACTAAATTTTCCAATGAGAAGAAAAAAACCCTACATATTCCTGAAGCACATGCTAAAAGACTTGACTCATGCTCTGAACAATTTTATATTGATCTTATATATTACCCTGCACTTCCAAAGAAACCATGAACGAGTTATTTACAAGCGTTTGAGATAAAATGAGTGTAGCAGATATAGCACTAAACACTCATTAATGAAATTACTTTAATTTACCAATTATGTATACTATGTTTTTCAGTAGTGTTTTAGAATTCAAGTTACTTAAGCTAAAGTACAGACTTAAAACTATACAAGTGTTTTCAAGAGCACCCATGGGTTTGTGTTACATTTTCATTGCTTCTTCACTTCTATTTCAAAAATGTTTTAGGGACAGATTTCCAAGTACTTAATACCTAATTGGACTTTTGAAATTTTACTAGGTACTTAAGCCAATTGGTTTGAATAGACATTAAGCACTTGGGTGCTTTCCAGAATTCTAGTAGATCTTGTCTGCATCTACTGGTGCAATAAATACTAGCCTTTAGGCACAGTGGGTCATAAATGTTGTCAATAGTAAATGGTATTTAAACCTCTATGAGCCTATGTCATATATGTAGAAATGTGACTTAGCCAACCAAATCAGAAAGGCTGTGGTTCCTGTGACATTTCTTGCATCAGCACTTCTGACAGAAGTATCTCCTGGGAGTGAGAGTCTCTGCCTTTCAAATCCCACAACTTTTTCTCATTTGCACTAATGCAACTGCTTGGTTGGGTTGAATGGTGAGGTAGAATACAGTGTTAATCCAGTTTAAAAATAACTTTTTATATGGATCAGAACAAGTAATTGAATCCATAATTGGCAATTAATTGAGCTCAGTATCAAAGAAAAAAATAAGCTGACCACTGCTACTATAAGCAATGCTGTGGAACCTTAGTTGGTTTTGAACATGCTTGTAATCCATTAGTAGTGTAGACTTGGATCCAGATGACTGAGCCAGTGGTGTCATTGTAAATGACCTTTCCCTAAGATGTCATTCCAAGTATCTGAGGTGTGAAGCAGTTCAAATCTCTGTAGATTTCCATAATGCCATAGTGCCTGGGGACTGTGTATATTGAAGCTCCTCTAGCTCCAACACCATGAAACAAAAAACTAAGGATGGTACCATGAAAAGTATAAACAGTAACTTAGAAGCCTGAGTTTATCTCCAGACTCACTGGAGGCAGAGGATGACTAGTAGGTTCAGTCCTCCATTTTAAAATAGAAGAACAGGTCATAGGTTAAAGTGATGCTACTCTGAGTTTCTCTCAGAGATGAGAAAGTATATTTTTATCTCACTGGGAAAAGAATTACCCCAGCAACAAAAATATGATCCATTAAATAATACAGTGAAAAAAAAAAAAAAAAAAAAGGTTATTTGCTTCATGTGTAATTTATTTTTTTCAAACTTAGATTCCATTTTGGAGAAGTATCAGATTTTTAATATGAAATGATATCATAATTGATGCCTTGTTTGAAAGTCCACTGGCTTATAATAATTTATAGCATGTATGTTTCTAAATGTCTGTCTTGTCACTGCATGGGAACATGGGAACACAAGTTTCCTTCAGAAACAGGGGTATCTTGGAAAAAAAAAAAAAAAAACAGATTTCAGGTTTCAACACTCAACATTTAATGCCTCGATTACTACAAAGTATTCTGTGTGAATCTTGATAGTAAAACATAAATACATATATATTTATTATTTACCAACATGTATTGGTTAGGCTTGTGCCTGCCTAAAAGTATTTAATTTGTTGCAAAATTAGATAATTGTGTGATGGAGAGGAAATGTAGGCTTTGTTTAGGATCAGCAGAGATGAGGGTAGAGAGAAATTCTGCAGCTCAGTTTGAAATGGTACCTGGAGCTAGGTAAAAACTGCAGTTTAATTGAAACGGTAGTTCAAAGGTCTGTTACAGCTGTGTTCTTATTTAAGTATTTCTACAGTACTGCTTTAGATTTCAAAGGAAAAAAGAAAACAAAGGGAGTGCCTGGTAGTAAATATTTCTTATTTCAAATGGAAGCAGTGCTCAGTGATCAGTCAAATGATAACCGTTGCTCTCCAAATATTGTTCTACCTCAAAGCAGTATTTTGAAAGTAGTCCTATTTTAATCTTTAATGCAGCATCCAATTATTATAGTTATTCATTTGAACCCCTTTTATAACACCAACCAAACCTGTATAACTCAGTAGCTTTTTCAGACAGTTTATGACAATAGATTAAAATGTAACCTCTCCAGCAATGGGAAGCTCACCATATTTATAGGTAGGTAGTTCCAGTGCTTAGCCCTTGTTATTAAAAATTTGCACCTTGTTTATGGCCTGACTTTGTTTTTTTAGCTTGTATCTTTTGACCCTTTTCTGACAAATTAAAAAGGCAGATACTACCAGGAATGTCTTCCTCTTCTGAATGTGTGTAGGCCATTTTTAAGAATACTCTCATCTTTCCCTTAAGTGAGAAAAATGCTCTCTCCCTCTAAAAGGCAGTTCATCCAACCATTGAATCAATTTTGTAGCTCTCCAGAATTTTAGCATTCTTGTTGAAGTAAAACATCAGAGCTGAACCTGATACTGAACTGAACTGAACTGAACTGGAAAAGTAAACCATATGATGCCATAAACAGTCATAACACCACTTACCTCCTTATAGTTTAGTTTTCTTTTATTTATAGGTCCAAGTACTTGCTGTCTCAACTAGAGCATTGCCTTACACAACCGAATAACTAGCACATGGCAACAATTTTGTGGCTACTGCTGCATTACAAGATAGTGCCCTGCATTTAGATGCAAGGATTAAGGAGGGTTTAGACTTGTATTGCATATTCATATAAGTGCATGTAAATGATATGTCACCCTTACTGGTGTGCACTTATCTTACCAAGCAGTCCAAGTTAAACTGTAGTAATCTGTTTTTGTCAATTACAGCACTGGCAGTATTCATTTCAGCTGAAAAATTTCTATTTTTTAAATACATTTTCTTCTCAATTATTCTGAAAGATACCAAATAATATTAGACCAGGGTAGACTGTTACAGCTTCCTCAATCTCTACCCATTAGAAACAAGCTACTTGGTGAACATTCCATATTTGCAATTAATTTTTGTGGTCTTTCAGTTAGCCAGTTTTTAATTAATTTGAGGTGAGCTATACTTATTTTACATAATGTTTTCATCAGAATTCTAGGAAATAGAGTGTTTAAAAAGTCTGTGTTATCCAAATAAACTTTATCCACCAACAACCTCATAAAAATTACAGTAAATACTTCAAGTCATGTGTTTGTACATGTTATAATATTAGCCTCTAGAGAAAAATCTGGGGACCAGTTGCAGGAGAACAACCAAAAGTATTTTATTTATCCTACTTGAATATTGACACAACTTGCTAATAAATAATGGTACAATGAGCAGTCCATAATTAGTATTTTTCTTTAAAGTGATAGACAGGTTCTAAAGAAAGTAATCGAACAGATATTCACTCTTCAATTGTGACACGTCTATCAACATCCTAAAACGTATTGTCCTTGGCAGGACAGTGCTGTCATGCCTTTTCCAGTTTTCTGGTTGAAACACTATCTGTGCTGCTTCTGTTATACAGTATAAAATAAGATACATCGTTACTAGGAACACCAAGAAATTTTGGTGTAATTATTAATGGTGGTGCATGAAGCAGAAAGAAGATTAACTCTTTAGGAGTCATGAAAAAAACAGTTAATCTCAGTTAAGCAAATGAGACTGCACATATATCCTATTTAGTAACGGTCTTGCTGGATCTGTCCTTATGTCTGCCTAGTCCTACTGTTCATTCAGTAGTAATCAGCACTGGATACCTCAGAGTGTCTCATTTTAATCTTGAAATATTTCCTTACTATGTTTTGTATTTCCAGCCATTTGTTCTTCAAATATGACCTTGCCCTATCTGGTTTCCCTACTGTATGTGCCCAGAAACCATAGAGATTTTACTTCAGTCTGCATTTCCTGAACAAGAGCAACATCCTTGCTCATACCTCAAGCTTCTTGCACAGGCTTTCCATTCATCCACTAGTCAGGAAGCTAATGTTAGTGACAACACTTGGAAAAAGGCTTTTCAGACCAATACATAGAAAGAAGTATTACATTCTTATGCTAATAACAGTCCTTCTTAAGATTGCCTTTCCATTGCCTGATCCTTTTCCCACATCCCCCCTTAGATTGGAGACCATCATCTCACTGGAACAGTTGAGCTGCAGCACTTCTGGAAATGTAAAGATTACCCTAACTAGACTTTGTGTTTTTCTTCCTATTGTTCTTAAGCACTGTTGTTTACAATGTGTTGTAAATCCATCTGACAGTTACTGTCTGTTAGAGCTCCAGTTCTCACCATCCACTCTTATCTATCTCACAGCTACTCACTATTATCTATCTAGCTGTCTTTCTGTCACTTTTATATCTTTCACTCTGCTGGAAGGTCCGCTGCCTGATACATGTCAAATTGAAATAACTAAAGCTTGTAGCTAAGAGACAGAAGAGAGCTGTCATTAGGGCTTCCAGCCCTTTTAGACCAAATACAAAACCTTTTAAAAGACTTTGAAAAAATTTGCTCAAAGAAGAGAGAACAGAGCTGGAAGATACTCTCCGTCCTTTTATCCTCTTGCACTGTGAATAAATTTCTGCACCATTTCTCACAGTCTGCCCAGTAAGGAAGAGAAAAAGCCTCAGATATTTCCCTTCAGCCCAGAGAGAAGGTGAAATGCAGGTCCTCCTCCATGCATTTGGATGAAGAACCCAGAGGGGAGCTGCAACTTTGACAGGGCTTGAGTGTAAAAAGTAGCTGATGGGAACCAACCTGATTCCAGGTTGGATGTGGAAGGGATTTCTGGATGTGGTGGTGAGCAAGGAAGCTGGCCTTGCTGTTGAGCAAGAAAGCTGGAATAATTCAATTAGAAACTCTTAAGCATCATTTTAAGCACATAACCTGTGTCTGAGTTAAGCATGAACAGTAAAGTGAGTAAACAGTTTCTCTGGATAATACGCTTCTGAGTATGTGTATGTGTGATACATGTAGCTGTAGAATCCATTCACCACTTTGACTAGTCATATCAGTGGGGGCTACACCATGCTGAAGAACTCTGACACCCAAATATTGTAGTGTAGTATCTAATCATCTGCAAGGATAACTTATAAATCCTCCCTTACCTTTGCATTATGTCATTCATTTTTAAAAGTATGTTTTTGTTAAAATGTACTTATTGAGCAGATGGCCAGACAGAATGAAACGTACTACCAGACCTAACAGTCACTCAGGTATGTAGGTACTAAGCTCCCTCATGAGATGACTCTGAAGCAGAAGCATGGGTGACAAATCCACCTTTTGTGTCTTGGAGCACCAAGAAGGGAATCAAAGCAAACCCCATCCTCTTTCTGTCCAATGCACAAACCTGTGCGAACTGCTGTAGGTGGACAGAACTGACCTCCCCACTCACACCACCACAGGGAGTCTAATGAGGAGAGAGAGCACTTCTTCCGCAGCATGCTTGTCCTCTCTGAAAGTTCAGGGAGAGATGTTATGTCAGAAACAGGAACAGGGACAAGGGAATATGGACAAGGGCAGTAAGTTGGCAATAGTTATCCCATTGGATCTGCTAGTGGTTTACACATTCCTGTTCCACCAGCACTTCCCCACCCCCTTGCTATCAACTATAACTGTAAAATGGAGTATGGCCCTATAAATCATAAACTCACGTTCGTCCCTATAATCACAGAACTACTAAGCATCCTTGTGCAGTCAGCAGGTGCTGACTGAGCTCATGCTCTGGGCAGTGTAAAGAAAACAAAACAGTGATTTTAGCTGTACGATTACTGGCCTTGTTGCCTAGAATAAGGTTCTGGAAAAATTGCTGTGTGATCCCATGGTTAAATGCAGCACTGTAATATGTACACACAAAAAGATAAAATAAGGTTGCAGAAACTTGCTTGGCTTTGCAGTCATAACTGCTTTTTATTTTTCTGTCTTGCATAGTTAAGAACACTCTTGAGAAACACAGGGGCATATACAAACATGCATAGCTGATGGGAAAAATGAAGGAAAAAAGCAGGAAATTACAAAAAAGAATCAAGGACATGCATAACAAAAGGAATCTATTATTAAAACGCTTATTATTTATAACTTAAACATTACCTTAATTAAGAGAGAAATTGGGAAATAAGAACAGAAAAGTCAAGGGACACGCTGAATTTAATTTGGGATGTCAAAATGCTATAAAAGTTGTAATTAACGAGTTTCCTTTATTACCACCTTCTCCCTGTCTGGACAGTGTTTTGTGGAGCCTGTGTGCAAGGGCTCAGTGTATGCGCATACAAGTGCCTTTGTGTTTATATATGTGTTGTTCACTGCACTGTGCCTTTATCGATTTCTAGAAGGATCACTTCAAGCAAAAATAAGTATTTCCATCATTTTGCCTTAACTGCCTCTCTGTCAGTTTTTAACAAATCCACATTTTCCAATTATACTTGTCTGTCATTTGACATTTTTATCTGACAAGTAAATTAAGGTCATCGGGAAGTTTCAGGCTTGAAAGGCCCTTTATAATGATTTGGCTACTTGAAAAAAATCCTAATATATTGGACTCCAGCATCTCTGCCAACAGAGTAAAATACAAATGCTAGAAACAGAATGATCACTATTTAAGAATGTACAGTCTCAGCTAAAAATTGTATTGGTTAGACATGGAAAGAACTAAGTCAGTGGGGAATTTCTCCCTCTTCAAGAACTTGACTGTGGTTCCTGGTAGAAAATATGTGTGTTATTAAACTGATGTATTGCAGTCTGCTTTAGCTAAAACTCCAAGCAGCTCCATTCAGCATGAGTAATCCAGGACACTTTTTTCACCTCAGTAGCTAGCAGAAAGCTTTAGACGATAGGATTAGTTGCTACATTTGCACTCTGAACTTTAATTCTCAAGCCCTAGGTGTTCTCCTTGATAATGAAAGCCTGTTGAACAAAATTCTAGCTAATTTATCTGAGCCGCAGTTCACATTTGTTTTACTGAACTAAATATTTTTGCACACCTGTTTTTCCTATTGGGAAAAAAAAAAAAAAAAAAAAAAAAGATGAAAAGCTGCATTTCATCCTCTCACTTCATGGACAAGATACACTCATTTAAAACTTCCCTTACCCTTTGCAACTTCAAACCATCCCTGGCTGTCTTTGTAACATTTAGCACAACCCTTGCTAGTTTGAAATAGTATTCAGCATTTGAATTGAAGAGCCTGTTACTTTTTGCATTGTTACTTGTATGGCACCATGTTTTATAGTGTATTTTTTCAACTAAACCTGACTCTGTGGAGCTCAAGATAATGCAGAGTTACAGTCCCTTCCTGTGGTATCACTAGGTACTGTTTTGGAGATTAGCTATTTAGTAAGTATTTGATAAAGGGTTTTGATACATCATTTAGTGGAAGATTCATGTATTTAACTTGTCTGAGGAGAGTTTATGGTCACAGATACTGAATGCCTTGTAATTTACTGGCAGTGCATATCTCTATTAAATTATATGGACAGAAACCTAATGGCAGAAATTTAACAAGTTGTTTTTGCTGAAAATTGGGACATAAATTACTATTGCTTTTATTCGATTTACTACTATTACAAAGCCAGTTTACACAGCTAATATCTAAACCACTCACCAATATTATTTAGAAGCCAAATGTTTTTCTTGAAAACAATTTTTTATGATGCTTTGGGGAGTTATGTGTGCATTGTATTGGGCTTCATCAACTGCAAAGTGAGAGAATGTGGCCTGCTGAGCTTTCTCTTTCCAGCAGCCTAGGTGATTTCCCTAAACTTTAATCATCTGATGCACAAAGAAAGCTGAAGATCTTATTTCCAAGATTACAAAGCCAAAGTTGCTTTTTTGATAAATCTAAAACTTACTTTAGTTTCTGCATTTACTGCTGTTGTCCAAGGTAACTGAATAGAATTATTTATTCTTCTTTCAGGACAATCTTATGTTTCTCATAGAAAAAGAAAATCAGAATTAGGTAAATGTCACATGGTGAAAATGTTCAAGTGTACTAGAGTTTAAGAAGTAAAACTTTGAAGTCACAAAACAGGAAATACAGTTCTTTTTCTATTCAGCAGTATTTGCAAAATGAGGACCAGCCTAATTGTAAGTAAGTACTTGGTCAGTGTAAATATTATAAAGAAAAAATAGTGAAAAGATCAAGCCTCTGGATACAAGATGGTTTCAGATGATCTTTTTTATCTGCTAAATGTTCTACAAAAAGAAGAGGAGAAACATGAGGCATAAGAAAATCTTTTTTTTTTTTTTTCCCAAAGCTATGCCAATCATCAGAGCTTGTTATAGATAAAACTGCATGAATTTGTGATGATAAAACTAAATAACACAAACACAGAAGAATGTGTGGGGCTACATGTTACATGCACTTTTTGTACTTCGTGTTCTACTGAACCTAGCTTAGGATGTCTTACATGCATAGCACTGCTGCTGACTTCACTTGAGACAATTGGATAAAGAGAAGTTTTGAATTAGATGCAAGGTTAAGCTAAAAAAAATCAATAAATTTGTTCTAGTTTTATGTCCAAAAGCCTGTTATAGTCCAACTTTGGTAAATGGCAAGTTAGTTTCAATTGAAAAACTTACCTGATAATGCCAGCTCCTCATTTAAAAAAAATATAAAAATCTTCTCTGCGTCTTTATAGTTGGGACACAGGTTAAGGTTTTTCACTTCACAGGCATATTCACATCTGATGTCTGGTCTAAGCACCAAGAAAACCACTACAGAGTAATTGCAACATTTGATCAGTGAAATTTTGTCACCCATTCTGCATGAGTCCGGGTGCTGGAGTTTTAACCTCATTTCTTTGTGCTTCTGTTTCAGCTTCTGATATGGCTGCAGAGCAGGGACAGATTCTTGTGATTGCCACTGCTGCTGTTGGTGGATTCACTCTCCTGGTCATCCTCACTTTGTTCTTCCTGATCACTGGAAGGTAATTAATGCTACAGTGTTCTTATTTACTCTGGGTCTGTGTCATCCAACGCTAAGAATTTAAGAAGAATAGCTAAGTCATTAAACCACATTGTCAGTGCTGAAATACGGTTTAGATGTAGCTGGGTCAATGCCCTCTTTGCTCAACACTGCTCACATTCACAGTTCTTAAAAGCCCAGCTTGGGCAGCTAAGTAATTACGTGAAATCAGGAAATAATTTATCTGGTTTTAAAATAAATTTCTGGCCCTCTTGTCTATAGAGAAAAAAAAATACAATGCAACTGCACCCTCAAGGCTCTGACATTCTAATTCAAAGAAAAGAAAGGAACACAGAAAACAGTATTTATTGTAAAATCTCTTTTTATACGAGTGTTTCCCATGTGACTTTGGGACTTCATCTGCTTCCACCAGGAAACAAAGCAAAATGTAAAAGGATGAAGACATTATGTCCCATCTCCTCTGTGAGACATCAGTGGCACCGCAATTCTGCCATGGTTCAAGGAAGCCTAAAAAACGCCTGGTGCTCTAGAGGTATGAGTCCAAACAGAGGTAGTTGGGCTCATCTCCTTCAGTAAGTTCTGTAGGAGGATCTGTGTGGGCTTTGGCCCATCTCTACCCTTTTTGCCTCTCCCTCCTTCAGATGCATAAAACAAATGGTGGAAGAGCTTTCGTGTGAGGAGTGTTCTCCATGGAGTTTCCTTCTTACCCAGCTTTGGGACAGAAAAAATGTGGAGTTTGGATGGGGTTCTGAACCATTCCTGGTGTTGTTTAGAGTCTGTGCTTACATATAGAGGAAAGATGTTACAGTTACTTCTCTGAATGGGATAGTAATCATTACAGACCGGGCTGATAACACTTGACAGTGCTGCACTTTCAGACTCGTAATTAATTTGCTATTTTGTTGGTATAACATTACCTTTAATTTGAAAAGCAAGTCCTACCAGTGCAGGCTGGATCATTTATTTGCAGTATCCCAGTAGCCAAATATGGCACTACAGTAGCTACCATTATGTGAATTAATGCTCTCTGCTAAATAATAAAACCAGTTAAGTCTAGTATTCAGTTGAAGCCAATGGAAGCAGTTCACACTGGAACATAATGTGATCTCAAGTAATCTTAGAAGCTTAATAAATATTTATACAATTACTACAAACACTACAAATGACAGACTCTTTTGGAGAAGAGTCATTCAGACCAAGATAAACTTGCAGAGAAAATGATTCTGCAGAATCCTTGAGTGTGACTCCTGAAACCTAACTAGGACTGTTTCCTCAGAAAACATTCAGTAAATCAGGAATGAAAAAAAAAAAAAAAAAAAATTGGAATGGAAATGGGTTTCTGTCTGGGTTTATTTCTCCTGTCTGGTAATGTTAAGGACATTGGTGATTCTCGTAGCTTTCTAACATCTTACTCAATGGGACTGTTTCAATTATGTAAGATATGAATTCATTTTGAATTGCTGCCTAAATGCAGTGATAAGAGTGTATTCTGTAAAAGACAGAGCAAGAAAATTTTGAATAAATACTCAATTTACTATAGGACTGGAGGTGAATTTCTGCATGAAAAATGGGATTGGTATCCTACAGATGTGCTCTGCTTCACTGTTTAGAATTAGCAATTTGATAAGCTATCAAGTCACAGGGCTGCTGATGAGTCTATTCATAGTGGAGAGGCTGGGTTAAATGAGCACCTGCCTCTGCACTCTGCTGAGTGATTATCCACCAAGAGCAAGCAGGAAGCATGGCTGTCAATTGCAGATAGAAAAATGAAAGCGATAGTGACTTCGAGGCACAGGGTAGGCAGCGAGACCGGGGTCTTGGCTAAATTCCAGGAAGTGCACTATTAAAACTCAGTGTGATTTATCCTTATCATTAGAGAAATTATTCCTTTCCAATGGTTTTCTAGCTGACAACAGTAGAAAATGGGGAACTGGAACTGGAAGATGCTATTGCTGGTTCTCACTGGCTTCTGTAAGTCTTAACTTTAGGGCTTTGGATACTTGGGAGAACTGGGCAGGGTAATGCCTTGTTTCTCTGAATGTTCCTCTGGGCAGACACGCCAAGTGTAAGAACTTGCATTCAGTGTTACTCTTAGTACCTGGGACCCTACAGACCAGTTGTCCAGGTCCTAAAAATGACACTGGCATGCTTAGTGGTCCTAGCAACTGGTGTACAATCTGAAGATTTCCATGGAAGCTGAGAATCCCATGGTTACCGTTTCCCTCCATTAGGGTATGTAAACATGAAAACAACTTCCTGCTAATTATGATAGCTTAAGAAGTTTCTGCCCTTCAGGTGTTCATCATCACCTTTACAGTAGTGAAAGCATTTGTGAGTGATCTTAATCTTTTTTCAGTAGTTTAAATGAACCATTGAGAGGAGGTGGGTGTGTTCACATATTTCCCATTTCTCCGTGGTTACTGTTTTACTGCATACACTGTCTATAATTACAGTTTATTTTGTTAGGCTGATGATGAATACAAAAAAGCCAGTCATTTTGTTCAAGCTCATTATGGAACTGAATTTCTGTACACCAAAGCGTGTGTCCACACGCACTGCTGTCAGTGCCCAAATAGCCCATAGCCCTCAGCCTAGCCCTTAGCCCCAGAGGTTTCCCTCTAAGTCATCCTTCTTAGGCTGCTCAGTGAGTAAGAGCTTTAAGACTGAGAGCAAATCTTAGGTTCGTTTCTTGACCCTGAACAGTTACTCCCATCATTGGGCCCTCTAAATGGGCACTAGCAGTCCCTCAGACAGGCAGCATTCTAGTTAGGAGAGGTTTCGTTAGACGGAACCTGAAGTCTTGCCATGTGGCAGTTTTCTCCAGCATAACCTTGAATTGTCAGGTAAGGTTGCTAACTGTTAATGAATATCAACAGAGTTTAATGTTGTTTGCCAAGGATTTGCAATCATCCAGGCCTATGCTAAATCACTGTATTCACATAGCAGGCTACATACAGTTTATCCTATGAGATAGCAGCTATCTTATGAGAAATAACAAATCTGTGCCTAACAGACTGAACAGAGCTACTCAGAAGTAAAAAATAGCGATCTTAATGGGAAAAAATATTTTCCTTTTTCATGAAACACATTGAAGTCAAAGAACTTATTATATTATGAAGAAGTTGTGAGATTTTTTGACCCACTGGGTATAAAAGGTAATAGGATAAAATTTAATTTGCCTAAACCAATGTATGCAAAGTATTTAAGATTCAAACTTGAAAATAAAGTATTACATCAAACTTCAGTAGTCATTTTCAGTACTAATCCAACTGTGATTTTTTTTCATTGGTATCTAATTTGCTGTAGCTCTTTGTGTGTCTTTCTCTCTTCAGTTTCATAACTAAATCTCTAGATTCAGAATGCAAAAATTTTGGCTTTCATAAAGCTGTAGATAAAACAATGTACATTTATTTTATACATGACAACTATTTTAATTTAAATCTCACTTGCTTTTCTTAAAAGATGCCAGTGGTACATAAAGGCCAAAATGAAATCTGAAGAAAAAAGAAGGGCTCACTTGCAAAATGGACATTGTAAGTACTTTAACACTGTGTTACATAAAATCTATATTAGGTTTTAAATGAAGAATGGTCATTGTTTTCTGTGCGTCCTTTGCCCTTCATGATTTAATCTGGCCATTTGAATAGTTCCTTATTGTCTGCACCATCAAGACTGTGTTTATTTGTATGTCCTCTTGGACAATTTCACTGAATTCACTCTGCTGAGTAAGGGTTTTTTTTAGTATTCTATTCATCATTTTTATCAGTTTTCCAGGTGTGTTTCTATGAATTCACAACTGGTCTGGACTCTATTGAATGTCTGCCTCAAAATTCCACTCCTGGTGACTGTGTGCCATATTTGTAGTCAGTTCTCTTTGACTATTGGTGTCTTTTGGAATCTAGATTTCCGGCCACTCAAGAAGTAAAAAACAGAATGGGTTGTGTTCTTTCTTACATTCTTTCTCACTGATAAGTACTCTGAGAGAAAAGCTCTCATGAGCAGTATATTAGTTATTTAGCTAAAAGAATAAAAATTTTTAAAAAGTTTTTTTCTTTTTCCTTTTGGCTTGTAGAAGGGGTATTTTTATTATTTTTTTACTCAGTTTTGAAAACATTCCGGGAAATATGATCAAGACAGAAGCTATGTCATGAGAAATAAAATCTGAAAAAGAGGTGGCAACACTATATCCAGCCAAGTAGCTCTTTCCGTCTTGAAAAGAGGCACATTTCGACAAAAAGAATACTTAGATTTGCTTGTAATTTGTTTCCAAACACGATCAGAAAAAACAAAAGACAAAAACCTTCCTGCTTGAGAGTTTGATAATACCTCTGGAGGCGATGACTGAATTTGGGAAAAGCCTCACTCAGTGTCTTTCACACCAGGGCAAACAATAACCCTGTTTCATGCTGAAACAAAGCTTCATCTAAGAAACTTCTCATTCTTTGGGAGTTATCTCGGCATCAGACTCAAGAGGTATTTCCCTGATCATGCATGTCCTCCACAGAACCAGGGATCAAGAGGAATTACTGTGATTTACCCCAGTAGCCAGGACTGTATTGCCAACAATATTCCCTCCGTTACAATGGGAGCACTCATTGCCTTTAAAAGTGCCTTTTTCATGCTAGAAGCAATCTTTGCCTGACGGCTGAGTACTTACAGATCTGGTATCCAGCATCTCAACCTGAAACAATATATGAGGCTGTGCAGTTTCTACGGGGATCAGTATAAGGGTCACTTTCCCTAAACAGGCTGAAGCTGTTTTAAAAAACAAATTCTTCTGCAAAATTTGCACTTGTTAGCATTTCCTATTTCTTCTCCCAGCTTAATCATGTCCATGCTCTATCTTCTATGCTTCTGCTGCATGCAGAGAAGAACCAGCTCCTGTTTATCCTACCTCCATCCCTTGGGAACTGTTTGTGACTCTGAGGAAGATTTCAGGGAATATACTCTTTGAAGAAAGTTAGAAAGAGTTTCATGATCTTGATGATGATGTGGAATCACATGATGTGCTTCCCATTTCTGAATGGTGGGTGTACTCTATCAGCATTGGTCCAAATGGGTGTTGCAGGTGACTTAATGAAGCCCAGCCACATTCATATGTCCTTAACTAGGTCTCTTCTAATGTATTTAGACTCATCAGATGATGAAGTACTTTAAACACATCTATTAAGTGATAAGAGGAAGAAGGCTGAGTAGTACTTAATTCTTTCAAAGGGGTTCTCTGGACCCAGCTGCAATACTCTCCTCTTATCGTGCTAAGTTGATGCTTTATCTACATCAATGTCTGTTAATGAACTGAAAGTTTTCCAGAACTTAATCACCACATGGCAGGAGCCTAAAAAAATTCCTATCCAGATAGTCCAAGAGAAACAACATAAGTTCTTGGACATGCTGCATTCAGGAACACAAGGGATATTAGCCATGCCAGAAAAATGATGCCTTGCTGCAACCTGCCAAAGCAATCTGGCACCAACCCAGTGTTGCTGCAGCCATCTCCAAGGAAGCAGACAGAAATTATCAAAGCCATGTAAATGGATTTGGATATTTTTGTTCTCATCTTGCACCTGGCTCTTTGGTTGTGCAAGCTGATCAGAATAGAACAAAGCAGCACAGTCCTCCAGGACCCATTCGCAGAGAAGAGGATCTCAAAGATTGGACCTGTTTGGCAAAACGAATGTTCATCCATCCACCAGTAAAAGCCAGGAGTAAATTAACAAGCAGTGTTTTCAAAGTAAAGGACAGATTGTCTAAATTGTCCAAGGAGTAGCAAAGGGGAACACAACATCTTTGAAAATAATCACTGTCAGTCATGGGGATCTGCTTTTCCCCATATCTTTGAGCCTTCATTCGGTGTCTCTGTAGACATCCTTTCAATTGAACAACACAGAGCTCATATTTTCTCTTGTGACTTGCTGAGTTTTCCAAGGTTATAGTTTCCAAATTTACCAGCTGTACTTGAAAAATTCCTTCAGGATGTGAGCTAAGTGCAGAGGCACCAAGAGCCTCTTCAGACCAAAATACTAAATATCAGTTGGAACTGAAATGCTTACCAAAAAAAAAAAAAAAGTACTTTGACTTACCTAAAACAGCATTTATCTCAAAACTTAGGAAGGGCTGTTAATTAACTTTTCTCAGGAGATGCTTGGTTCAGCTGTGACAGAGACAGAACTGCATAAGAGTTTGACACTGTCTTATCAATTGAAATCCAAAGACTGAGTTTTTCAAAGGCCTTTGACTTTTTGTTCCTCTGGCGCCTGTGTAGCCAGCAAACATGATAATAACTACAGGTATACATAAAATTCAGAGAACCTAACACCTGTATTTTCTCTGCGGTTTACACTGACACTGGTTATCAGTTATCATTGCACACTGAAGGGAAGTCTGATGTAACAATGCATTGCAACATTCTGAAGACATACCCATGCTTTCAGTCATCTAGAATATCTCAAGAGATTCGAGCAAGGTTCAGCAGGACCTTGCTTGCAGTTTCAAGCAGCAATTTTGAATGCTTTTGATTGTGTCAGATTGACAGAGGTTTATATTCTATCAATGGATGTAAACCATAATGTCTCACAAGCCTTACCTTGGGGAAAAGCAAACAAACAAAACAAAAACAAACAAACAAACAATAACAACAACAAAAAACACTTGAAGGATGAAAGGAAATATTTAAGTCTGTCCTCAGTCAGTCTTTGAAGGCCTGGTGCTGCCACCGAACGGGGACAACTCTTGTGGATTCTACAGTCGGTTTCTGTGAGATGAGTAGCAGGTGTTAATAATTTGGGGTGCATCATTATCCTTTTTTAGGTTCTGACAATTTAAATGGGGAAAATTTAATATGTTAAAAAAAAAAAAAAAAGGAATACCTATATTGTTGTAACGTGTGAGTATCGAAGAATGCTTGTTTCCTAGTATTCTCTCTTTTTTGCAGTACGTTTCCCAGGAATCAAAACATATATTGATCCAGACACATATGAAGACCCATCTCTTGCTGTCCATGAATTTGCAAAGGAGATAGATCCCTCAAGAATTCGCATTGAGAGAGTCATTGGGGCAGGTAAAAGCAAACACACTCAAAAACTGTCTATGAATGGAAGGACTACTTTTCTGAAGTCGTCATGATAATGCAAGTGGTTAAGTAGTTAAAAATTGCATATTTCCCTGATAGCCCAGTTATTCTCAAGTGTCTTTCATTTTCTGAAGTGACAGCAGCAGCCTTCCTGTCCAGCTGCTGCTAAGGATCTCTGTGTGCCTGTTCTCCCATAAGAGCTCAGTTATTTCAATAAGCTTTGTGGAGGTTTGGTGCAGACAGGCCATCTGAATAAATTAGATACCCACGAGAAAAGATTAGCTTATGTATGGTTAGCATAAAGACTACTGTACTTATCTCAGTCTTTGACTGAATAAAAAAGAAATGGAAAATAAACTAAGAAAGTGAACATACATAATCTAACCTTATCCATATATATGCTCCCAAAGTTTAGTAGTCAGTGGTTTTGGACTTCTTGAAAGTGCCTGATGGAACTGTCCTCCAAGCATTGTTAACTCCTTCTTTTGAACCTGTCTGTTGATCTGGCCTCCACAGTGTTGCATGATCATGTCTTACATAAGGTAATTGTGCACTATGAAAATGTAGTAATTTTTATTTGATTTGGATTAGCTGTGTGGTAGGCCCACTTGATTCTATCTTTTCCCTGAAGATACGTTTGACAAAGATACTGGATTTCCTTACAGAGAAGAAATAGCATGATCAGTCCTCTAAAACCATTTATTTTAACTTGTATTCGGACACTCTAGGACAGGTGGCATGTTATTATTATTGTTTACTGAGGACCTACAGAGATGAGGTTCAAAATATTCTTAAGAGATAACCAAACTAGTGGATCTCAGTGCATGCATTGTGACCAACATGTCATTTAGAAGGCCCACCACTATTTTTTGGTGTTAAAGCAAGTAAAAGAAGAAAGAGACTGTCAGGGAGAGTCTGGAGTTCACTGGCATGCATTACATCCTCAGCGATATTATATGCACACTGCCATATTCCAACGCCCATCTTTGAGCAATGCATTCTTGACCTTCTTTAACAATACTTTTTTTTCTTTTTTTTGCTTAATAAATAAATGCCAGCATAAATCACTATTTTTTGAGCTTTTTTTACTTGTTCTATCTTTAATGACATCAAGAAAAAAAATCACGATACAACAGAGAGCAGAATTCAGTTACACATTGTGGAAGGGTGTCAGTGTTAAAAAAGAGTAAAGACTATAATTCTGTAATTTGCTCATAGTGAGCCCACCACAGAATTCCTGCTGTTGTTGGGAAAATTGCCATCAGAATACCTAATGTATTATGAGCATTCTTTTTTATCTTTGTTTCATACAACTTAGTCACTCAAGAAACAAGAGGTATTTTTCAGCTGAGATCCCTCATTTAATGATACTTTACTATGCTAATAGCAATGGAAATGACTCCAGTGTTGCTAAGAGGTGTTTATACACTAGGAAATGTCATGCAAATAATAGACATAAAACCTGGTCTGTTAGCAGAGAAAAGGATGTATTGACCTGAAAGTTTGGTTTCACCCTGCAGTCAAAACTCTAAAGAGTACTTTAGAGTTTACCTGATTGCTAAAGCTAGATAAGATGTAGCTGGCACTGTGCGCCACTGGAATTAGCTTGAGAAAGCCCTTAGAGGGCTGACTTTTGCAGATAATATTCTGTTTGATTTGTTTTACTTCTTCCTTTTCTTCAGACATACTATAGATATTGATGTCTTAGATTACAAAGCACATTGAACTACCTTCAGTATTGGAATGACTGCTGATTTTGGAGGAGTTGAATATGACAGAGAAGGGCTGAGCTTATTGATTTTTGTTCAGGTGAAAATTGTGTCCTTATTCTCAACTTAATTCATTTATGAAAATTCCTTACTCAGCCTCCCTTCTCAGTTTTCCCCCTTCTGCTCTGTCTTTGGGGGTGAATTTTTGCCTGCTTTGACATATTTTATTTTTGTACTTTTTATCTTCTAAATTTACTTAAATAATCTGTCATCTTCAAAGATATTTGCCCAGTAGGACTTGAAAACTGTTTGCGATGAAATTCAAACCCATTTCCATGTAGGCGAGATACAGGTTAAATACTGTGCCTGAGGCAGGGAGAGTACAAATTCTCAGAGTTCTTGGATAGCTGCTAGGAGACATGACATATCATTATAATTCACAGCAGTCCTGGAGCTTCCTTTATGCTTTCTTCCTGATTCCGTACTAAACATTGCAACTCGATGTAAAATGGATTTATCACAGGAGAATTCCTTTTAAAAGATACTTACAATTTTCGCCTCAGTGAAATTAAAAATTAAATTATTTTACTAAATGAATCATTAAAACCTTTTTTAAAAGTGAATTAAGAATGGTATTTATTAAAAAGGTGTTGTTAGAACATTTTATTTTGATCAATGATTTTCATTCTGAATTTCTGTAACTTTAATTTTTCAAAACAAATTATTTCCATTCAAGAACTAAAAACTTTTATTTTGCAAAATGTCAGAGTAGAACATTACAAATATTTGATTTTTTTTTCTAGCATTTCTGGACAATAAATTTTTGAAGGTAATCTTCTCCTGAAGCAGTTTCAAGATTGCTTTTTCAATAGAATAAGTCATGTCCAAAAGCCCTTCATAATGCACTAGTTGCAGTGCAGGTGGATTTGACACTCAGGTTCTTTTCCTAGCTTCTTTTCTCAGCTTGCCAACCTCTGTACCCTTGTTGTCTTTTAAAGTATTTGCTAATTATGACCTTGGGTGGTGTGCATTGAAAATGTACATTATATTATTTGAATAATCTTTTGCAACTATCTGAGGGTAATACCATCAAGTCAGAAGTAAAATTCTGAAGTAAAACTACTGATTATCTCATTTCTGATTACAGCACTGTAAAAAGTTAAAATCAAACCTCTCCACTTACCCCAGATACACATACACTTTAAATTTGAAAAAAAATGGGGCTTCCTCTTTCATTGTTTTTGTCCTGTTTCCCGCTGCTGTACGGATACATTTGAATGCTCTACAAGACATTGGGATTTCTCTGAAATCCTTTATTAGCAATATTATACAATTGGGTCTGTTCCTTTATGCCAAGTGCTAGTAGCATAAGGGTAATACTAAGTTAGATGAAAAAAAAGCAAGTGCTTAAAATCATTGGTTACACACACTGTTCCACACTGTGATGGTTTTCTGTAAGCAATTAAAAACTGATTCAGAGAGGTGACATCGAATGATCAAATTGAAAAAGAATGAAGATCTTCAAGCAGTGACAGCAGATTGGAAAATAGCCTTTCATAGTCAGAAAGATCAAGATGACACTTGGCCTGCAACTGTCAAAGACATTATAGCCAAAATAAAAAGAGAATGTCTAAACATTTAATTGTAGGAATAAGTATTCCAGTTGCAAGTTCATATAATTAAGCAGATTATAATAACAAATGCAAAGCAGCAAAAAGTTAAGAAAGGGTGCTGAGCTCATGAGACATCTTTACTTTGAGAAAAAATGAATTTGTGCAATCTCCTGTTAAAATCCTTTTTCAAATCATTATAGTGGATGTTTACTGAGCTGATGTTTTTGAATGCAGCCACTATATTCCACAGGGCCCATTAATTGAACCTTCAACCTCAGCTCTCCCAGTCCTCCTCTCTGACCTGCATTTGGTGTTCCAGTACATTTAGAAACTCCCAAACTACTGTCCTTCCTTTTGGTGCTTTGGTGCAAATAAAGCAAATAAAATACAGACTTTTCAAAGTCCTTTCTAAATCGTTCTTACTTTAGTACTAGACTTACTCCATTTGTACACACAATAGTATCCAGACCTGCATTAAAGTAACAAAATATGCACATAAATTCAGATTCAAAACTGTTGGTCAATTTTTTTATCATTAATTCTAAATATTCCATCGGATCTCCCATTGGTTCATCACAAAGTTTAACAGGTGCCTTTTGCTGATTCCCACAATTTGCCTTTTCTTCACTGCTATAGGTTTTCTTCATATTATCCTTCTGAGTCTCATTTTGTGTTGAACTCACTTGCACCTATTGACACGCTATGACATCCTTTGGTTTTGTCCTTTCTGTGACACTGTTTTTGCCCCATTGCTTCTTGCGCTTTAGTTTAAAGCTTCAGCCCTTCTTGGAAGGAATTCCCAGACATATCTTTGTCAAGTCTCTCTTAAAAGTTATATTTATCTTTCTGTTTTCTTTATTAAAAGGTAGAAACATAAGTAAGAGGCCAACTCTTCATTTTTTCAGACAGTATGCTTTATTATTTTATATTTTAAATTTTCTGTCAATTTTCCCACAGGTCTAATGACTAAAACTGGGGGAAAATAGCTGGTTTTGGTGCTGCAACCTTTCAGTTATATAAACAGCAATTCAGTGTTGTAAGATACTTGGTTTGATCTCATGTATGTGGTGGTTTTACCCAGCTGGGCAGCTGAGCTCCACCACAACTGTTCTCTCGCTCCCCTTCCTCAGAGGGAATAATATGATGGAAAGGACTCGAGTGTTGAGATAAGGATGGGGAGATCACCAACCAATTACTACCATGGACAACACACACAGTGTAGAGAGATTAATATAATTTATTGCCTATGACTAGCAGACTAGAACAGTGAGAAACTAAAAGCAAGCCAAAAACACTGTCTTCCCCATCCACCCTCTTCCACCTCCTCCCCCTGAGTGGCGCAGGGGAACAAGCAATGGGGGCTGCGGTCAGTCCCTGACGCTTCATCCCCGCCGCTCCCTCACGATCCCTCCCTGCCCCTGCTCCCCGCGGGGTCCTTCCCACGGATGCCGTCCTTCTGAACTGAGCCTGCGGGGGCTGTCCACAGGCAGCAGCTCTTCAAGAACTGCTCCCACACGGCTCCTCTGTACCATGGGGTCAATCCATCCCCCAGGAGCAAACTGCTCCAGCACGGGCCCCCCACGGGCGGCAGCTCCCCCCAGGCCCCCTGCTCCTGTGTGGGCTCCTCTCCATGGGCTGCAGCTCCGGCCTGGGGCCTGCTCCTGCGGGGGCTCTCCATGGGCCGCAGCCTCCTCCAGGCCACATCCACCTGCTCCACCAGGGGCTTCTCCACAGGCTGCAGCGTGGAGATCTGCTCTGTGTGGGACCCATGGGCTGCAGGGGGACAGCCTGCTCCACCAGGGGCCTCTGCACAGGCTGCAGAGGAACTTGTGCTGCGTGCCTGGAGCACCTCCTGCCCTCCTGCACTGACCTGGGTGTCTGCAGGGCTGGTTCTCCTTGCTCTCCCAGCTGCTGTTGCACAGTAGGCATTTTTTCCCCCTTTCTTAAATCTGCTCTCACAGAGGCACAAACAACATCGCTTATTGACTTGTCTCAGGACAGCGGCAGGTCCTTTTGGAGCCAGCTGAAGCTGGCCCTTATCTAACAAGTGGCAGCTGCTGGACTCTTCTCACAGAGGCTACCCCTGCAGCCCTCAGGTACCAGAACACTGCCATACTAACCCAATACAGTGTAGCAATACAGGTCTGTATATCAGACTTCTAAGTGACTGACTATTCCTGTTTCGCTTTAAATAACACATATTTTATGACTGGATGAGAAAAGGGATGTGTGGCTTGAATAAGGCAAGTTTCTGGAGTGCTCAGCTTATTTTTGCGTAACATACAATAAGACATGTCAGTTTTATATCATTAAAATATGGATTATTTACACATTATTAAAATTGAACAGACAATGAACTCTAGTTCACTCTAGTTACCACCAGCTTTTTCCCTGGAGCAAGGAATGGTGATGACTTCGTTGGCAGCTGTCTCTTAGCTTCTACTTATTACCCATGCAGTCACAAACCTTTAGTGCTGCAGGGTCAGCATTTGTCCTGTTTATCTTCTATCTGAACAATCAGATTCTTAGATTTAAAAAATCCCTTTTGTTGAATACATTTCCCTTTCACTTAAAGTAATTTAAAATTCTTTCTTTATCTAACAGAAGTCCAGAAAAAATGTTCTGGAAGGGAATCTTGTCAGAATGTTTCTCAGCATAAATAGTTCAACACTTTAAATTATATTATTGATCCCCATCTAGTCTAAACCAGAACTAGAAATTATTAAGTACGCTTTAGGTTTCAAAATGTAATAACTGTCCGGTTGACATCACACCACAAAAAAAAATATTGCTAGTCTTTATGTTTATCAGTTCATCAGTCCCAATATCCAAGGGCAGTATTCTGCCTGTAGAAATTATTAATTCAGAAAAGGGAAAAGAGACAGATCGGGGGAAGACATTGTGTTCCTTCTCCCACTTCAGATGTTATACAGATAACAAATCTTGGGTTTATAAGTCCTTCAAGTGCCTCTTCTACTTTAATTCATTTCAAAACATTTGCTGAACAACTCTACAGTCCCTTAGGTATGAATTATTATTTCAGAAATTCTGAAGTTGTAGTATTGTCTTGTAGTATATTTTAATAGCAAAAGAATTTACTCTATAACAAGTGCTTTCCAATTTTTTCTCAAAAATTAGATTTTGCAGTTCACAAATTTATTTTTCTTAAAATACCTTCAAAAACTGGATATGAAGGTTTTAATATTTTTTTCCTTTGTTTCAGAGAAAGAAAGGAATTGATTTTTTTTTCTAATTTTAAGATGACTTAATTTTAATTAAGTTTGAAAAACCAGTAAGATGCCATAAGGCCATGGCTTTAGAGAGGAATTCTAACACTGCTGGATATATCATGGAATAAAAGAATTGATATACCATGTCTATGTGATGTGGTTTAGGCAGAACACAAATTCCATCTAAACATCAGGAAGCGCTAGCACAGATTGCACAGGGAGGTTATGGAATCTTCATCCTTGGAGATCTTCAAAAGCCACCTGGACATTGTTCTGGACAACGTGCTCTTGGTGTCTCTGCTTGCGCAGGAGGATTGAACTGGGGATTAAACTTCATGGATTCCTTTCAGCCTCAACCATTCTGTGATTCTGTGACTCTCTATCCTTCAAAACATTCAGGTTTCATTATTTTGTTTTATGGTAGGATTTTGAAAGTCTAAATTAACTATTGCTTTTTCAGTGGCCCTAGTCAGGCAGAGTTCTAAGCAGAGCCTTCTATGAGATAAAGGGAATAAATCATATAGGAAATTCTCTTGCCAACTCCCCATTTTGTCAAAAGATTCCCAGAGCATTAGTCTTGTGACATGTATTTTTACACACTTTACATATCTTTATGGAAGCTCACACTTCAATTTATTTTCAAAATAAGATAAAAATAAAAGAAATAGGGTTGTTTTGGTAGAAAGATAACCTGGGAAAATTGGCTTTCGTTAGCTGTTTAAGAATAGGCTAATTTATTCAGAGGTTATTTTCCACATCTGTTAATTGCACTCTTGCACTTGATGATGTCTCTGTTTTGAAGTGAAAGGCCAGCTATGAAATTGTGTTGTTTTTTTTTAATCCCTCCACTCTTCTTGTATCTTATTGACTAATAAAACATGGTTTTATATTATAGTGGAAGTGACATAACCTAATAAAATACAGACTGTATGACAACAACCATTCTAATCCTATAATATCAGGGATTTATAATTTTCTGAACTGAAGCTTCTGTCTTTCAGTCCTATCTCTTCTGTATTCAGCTTATATTTAATCACACGCTGTATTTTCTTTCATTCTGTAGTTAAACTTTAAGGAAAACTAGTTCATACAGCACTCTGTGGAGGGTATAAAAAATTATTTCCTCCGGATAATTATATTATCTGTGTATGACCTTCTTTTTTTGTTGTTGTTTTTCAGTGTTTCTGATTCCAAAATGGCTAGGGTGGCAAATTTGATTTTGCTATGGAAATACCTTGCACTGACAAGTGCTTTGACATATTTTTGTAAATATTTTTTTTGATTTACTGAATTACAACCCATTGAAAACTGACCTGCAGGCATCCAAGTCATGTTTGGTATGGGCTTTAAATAACATTTGAGTGGCTCCAAGATCAAATTTAAGTTGTGGTTTCAATACAAACTCAATTAGTAAATGTCCAAAGTGAATGTGAGGAGATGTGCATTCTTCAAAGACCTTTTCGTACATGGAACACCAGTTGAAGCAAGCTTTAAGATTATTCTTGTTACACAACTCAGTCCTGATTTGCTGAAACTGTTGGCCTTTGGCTGTCTGAACCATGGAATAGGTAGTTAGTTTCATGTAGGTACATAAGTCACTTAAATAAAAATCATGTGCAAGTTCTTTTCTGGGGCATAAAAGAACTAAAAGAAAAGCATTAAATACATTTTTAAATGCTTTCTACAAGCGCAGGGTAGCCATACATTCTGCTACTCTAATGGCATTACTATTCATATAGGCCTTGATGCGACATGCCTTATAAATAGTTATAGATAGGTATTTTGTCATCATTAGAAGTAAAATCTAAGCTTCTTTACATTACTTCCCCATAGCATGCTCAATTATACCACAAACGCATTGGTATCAGAGTTTGATTTCAAAGTGTCAGTAAAACAAGATAAACTATACCATGGAGGGCAGGTGGTTTGGCTGCTACAGTCCCCATGATCTCAGAGTAGTGGCACAAATGAAAGGTGTGGCTCAGGAATTTGAATATCCTATCTGTTACTTCTCACTGACAGGCATACTGTCTGGTTTTATGGGCTGTGTGAGTTTCTTGAGTATTTTTGTGTTCTGGTTTCACTGACCACTACAAAGAACACTGAGCTATAAAAAATGACAACTTTTAAGATAGGTATTGAAGGTCATTTTGAAAAATAAGTTGTTTAGGTTCAGCAGTACAAACTATACTATAATTCTTCAGCCATTGTGAATGATTTTATAAATATTTTTTCTATTTAAGGTGAATTTGGAGAAGTATGCAGTGGACGGCTGAAGACACCAGGAAAAAGAGAGATACCTGTTGCAATTAAAACTCTGAAAGGTGGCTATATGGACAGGCAGAGAAGAGATTTCCTGAGAGAAGCTAGTATAATGGGGCAATTTGATCACCCAAATATAATTCGCCTTGAAGGAGTTGTTACAAAAAGTAAGTTACTATTATGAGTTTTTTCTTTGTTTTCCCATTCTGTGTCTTTTAGTATCGATATTAAGCATTGCTTCCACATTTGATACAGATTGCAGTCCTCAGAAATGATCCAAATCATAAAGTGATGGCAAATACTGCAGAGATTGAGATCACACTAGGAAATGTATAGCCTATCTGTTTTCAATTAGAAATGTGCTGGCTTTTTGTTTTGTTTTACTTTTTACTAAAAATCCTCCTCATTCATATAAAACCTTTACAGGTTTCTATGAAATAGCACTGCAGATTTTGCTTGGGGGCAAGTGGAATTCAGCAGAGTAAACCATAAATGTAACTGAGTTGACAATAAGGTCAATTCACCTTGTAGAGTTTGTAAGGTAGCAGCTATATTCTTCTTTGTCCACAAGTACTCACTCTACTCAGTTAATTTTGCTGATTTTGGTGCCAGAAGAGATCAAGTTCCTATTTTAAAGAAATAAAAATGTAAATTATTTTAAATTTACTATACAATTGCAAATGATTTTCTAAAATTCGAGAATAATCTAAGATAATCTCTTCATACCTATTTGCAGCTGCCAAGAGGCTAACAATCTTGTCTCTGAAGTCTAGCATTTTTATCTGGGGTTTGAATCTTTCTGAAATGCTTAAATATATATTTATCATTTAAGTATTATTTAGAAGTCTTATTATCAGGTATGTAATTGTTTAATGGCATCTTTTTGCTGCACTGAATTACAAAACTCACAAGAAATTCTCTTCTCGTAATCATTGCCTCAACCAAGCCATGTTGTTTGCTAATTTGCAATGCTTTCATATATTTCTCTTCCAAAGTGGTTGTAGAACTTGTGACAAGATAAACTGTTGTGTGTATAAGTCAATGATGCCCTCTTACCTTCACAGTAGATACAATAAATATGACTATTTCTTGTTTTCACCTTGTTACAATACCAAAAGCTATGTTTGGAAAACACAGCGTACTAGAACAGAGAGAAAATTATATCTCCTGAACTCATGTCATTGGAATGGAATTTCAGTAGATTTATGGGATGACCTTGTGCAAATCTGTCTCTCTCTCGTTCTAAATTAAGATGAAGAGGATCAATTTGTTCTTCTTCACACAGTATTACAAAAAATAAATTCATTACTATTTAGGAATGTTTGGTTACTAGACTAACAAAATCCATTATGTTGCAGACTTCTGGAAAGATCTGGCTTAATCTCCATTGCTGTACTGTCAGTAGCTGCTCTGCCAACAACAAAAAATAACACAGGTTAATGCTAGCTGAGCAGCACTGGATATCTTTGTAAAGATATGTAAATATGTAGGTACTTAACAGAGTTTATAATGAGCAGTAATGTTCATAATGAGCAGTAGAGCAGCAGTTCGAATTTCACCAGTCTTCACCAGTTTCAGAGGTGTGACCAGAATCCGTCTGGTGGATCTAGTATTGTATGTCTCATCTCTGAACAAGGCTAAGGGCCTTAATTTATGAACATTGTTTAAATCCAATTAGTTGGTGCACACAGACTACAGAATAATGTACTTGGCAATGGCATGATTGTTTAATCTTTGCCACACTTACAAATTTTGTTTCCGTAATGTCTCATCATCCGTCTAGAGAGAAATGAAAATTGCATTAAGGAAACGGAAACAAAGAGATAAATCAGTGCTCTAACAGTAGAGTATTTGTTCCTGTTCTACAGGAAAAGTGGTTATAGACAACCTTAAGTCCAAAAATCATCATTAGCAGTTGTGCTTTTCTCTCATTACATAACAATAATTATAGAGTGAAAAGAATACATGGATTATCAACAAATTTTACCCAAAGGCCTGGAAAGTGCAAGTTATATAAAATACAAAGTGCGAAGTTGTACACTAGTGCTCTGCTGCAGAGAAGAAACTAGGAGGCAAGCTGAGCAATGGATAGATAACATGCGCTCTGCTATGCTCCTCTTTTGCCAGTTTGTCTTTAGGTTGTTACCTTTTGTACTTCCCCATCTTTGGTTATTAGAGAATAACATGATGTCAGCTGAGAGCAGAGCAGTTACCATGTATTTCCCTAAATGAAGAATCTAAGATTTCACAAGGGAAAGAAATTTCCTATGACTAAAAGGTGTGCTATAAAAGTCAGACAGAACCTTGGCCTAGCCAAATTATTTATGTAATGATAGCATGATTAAAAGGATTAATAATAACAGAAACTATTTATGTGATGTGCATTACAGTTCTACTAACCTATAAAGGCACATTGAATGCAGTAAGTTTGATTAATAGAAGTATAATGCTGTTTTAGCACATGCTTTCCACTTTATAACCATTAGTCATTAACTCCTAGCAGTTGCTAATATATATTGCATCAGTTTGTAAGCAGTACCTTCCATTACAATGTCATTGACTATTGAACAAAAAAGGAAAAGGATTTGATTGTAATAAACAGAAGTGCTCTACCAAATCGATAGCTATTGACTGAGGCAATAACAAATTTGCCTGTTCATTACAAATGAGAGCTTTTATCCGGTGCTACCAGCTCAGCAGATGTTAACTTTTAAATTATACTGTTTCCAAAATTGCTATGGAATATGTACTGTAGAGAGTGAAAAATGCTAAACTAAGCCTGCTCAAAAGTCAGTCTTCAACAGAGTTTTAATCCTCTTTTCTAATTGCTTCATTTCTCATTTGTCCTAACTGCAGTCCCTAATCACAGTTAACAGTAGGCAGAATTGTTGCTGTAGCAAAAACTCTCTGCTAATAGAGAGTTCGTATCAAGGGCAACTTGCCAGGCCAAGGCAAATACACTGTAGCACAGAATCTGGATCCAGTAGTTCACTTATTTTGCTAACCAGAAGTCACAAAGGAAACTTTATTCCTGTATCTGTTGTTTCAGCAGCACCAGTCTTTTAATGGTTTGTCAGAAAAGGCTGCAGATTTGCCTAGCAAATTGATGAGAGATGCTTAGCACGTTACAAAACCATACATGTTTCCCTTCCAACTCATAACAGCACAGTGATAATTTTTGGAGCTCTGCTTGGCTATCTGAGGACTTGTTCAAGCAAGCTGTGTGTCATTGTCCAAACCACTACACTTTCATAAACAGGTATAAGAAAAATAAAACTTTTTTCTTCAGAGCAAACATACGTAACCAATGCTGAGATCTGGGCTACACAGAAATAGGATGCATCTTCCATACCTACACCATGCTGAAATCTGTGTTTAGGCTTCCCATGTAAAGTCTGTAAAGTAAAATGTGTGTTTACAGCAAACACCTGCCAACATGACTGTATCTACAAGACACCTGAAGAAAATGATCTCTGACTATTTTAACTGCGCTGGAAGAAATCATTGTTGGGGGTACAGTTGCACCAACAAAACAGAAATCTGTAGTTAGTTTACCTTGATTGTATCTTACACAATAGTTTAAAGCACAGCCTTGTCATTACGGTGTAGTACTGTGTCAGAACAAAGTATCAATGCACAAGTGCTTTACTGTTGTCATAATTTTAGTTTGTTCCCCCCCCCCCCCCTCAGACTTTATCCCAAATAACTCTCAATTGTTAAAATTAATTTCTAAGGAGGTGCTTTGGTTTCCAAACTTTTCATACTGGAGGACTCACACGTGTCACCTTGACGAGCAGTTTCAGTCTTTTCATCCCTTAATGTAATGAATCTAATGTTCTTCCTTTCTTCAACCTGGAAATACCCAGGAAAAGTTATGGTATGAAGATAAAATGTTGGCAATTCAAGAGTTAAATTGTGACTATTTGAAGTTGGCTATATCACAATATCTTACAAAACGTGATTAGGATTATTCAACAAAAAACATGACCTACATTCCAGTATTTATTGTTGACTTCTAAAAATTAAATCATTCAGGATCAACAGAAAACATACATTAATAAATTCCATGTTAGCATTATAGTATTAGTTATAACCTACAGGGTAAGCCATTTCAAATGCTGACATTTACTTTTGTCAGTAATCTCAGTACCTCACTGAGACATCACTGGCATCTCCACGCACAGACATATATATTGGAGGCCGAAACAGCTTCAGATCCACCCCTTGAAACCACCTCTTGTGCTGGCATGCTCTTGCTCCTGCCTCCTACAGCAGAAATGCTTTGCAGAGTGGCAAGGCATTATTCACCCCTGAATACCTTCAGCTCGGCATACAGGCAATATGCCATGACACAGAGTGGTAGTGAGAGTGTATCTATGTAGTATTAGCCACTGAGCTTTGCATAGCATTAGACTTAAAGCTGTATTTGTCTGACAAAGCATACGGTAGCCATACCCATAATGATACACAAAGCAGCAGAATTTCCATTGTGTTATAAATTGTTCAGTAAGTGAAGCTGTAAATTTAAACTTGGCTAACTGCCAATCCTAGAATAGGCTCACATCCTAGGAACAGTAAGGTTGGAAAAGACTCCAAGATCATATGGTCCAACCATCACCTTGCCACCAATGTCACCCACTAAACCATGTCCCTAAATGCCAGGTCCAGGCATTGAACAACCCCAGGGACAATGATGCTGTAACATCACTGGGCAACTCATTCGAATGTCTGACTGCTCTTTCTGAGAAGAAATTTCTCCTAATTTCCAATCTAAACTTCCATTGGTGCAACTGCAGGCCATTCCCTCTAGTCAGTCTCACTTCAGTGCCAGGTGAAACTACGGAATGTGTTTTATTATTATTATTATTATTATATTTATTTATTTATTTATTCGGGGAGTTATTGAAAAACTCCCAGAATTTATTGAGGCCTGCTGATGGGCATTAGTGTGCCTGCCAAAGTTGTGCCACCAAGGTGAAGAATCTGCCTGTCCCAGACATCCCCTGGGTGCTGGTGCCTCAGGACAGAGCACATCGGACACACAGAAGACACTGCTCAGCAGGCAGTGCAAATTGTTCTGGAACAGTTTCACTGCAGCCAAAACGTACTGGGGGTCCTGGGCAGCTGAGGAAGATGTGTGGAGACTTAAAACAGAGACATCTCTAAGCAGCCAGGCAGTGACCACTCAAACTCTTGGAGAGAGTCCATTCCCTCCAAGAGCTTAAGCCTATGCAGATGCCAATACATTCCTTGTGTTAACATATACTCTTCTCTGAGAGGGTGGTTCGGCACTGGAAAAGGCTTCCCAGGGAACTGGTCATGACACCAAGCCTGCTAGAATTCAAGAATTCAGACAATGCTCTCAGACGTATGGCTTCATATCTGGATGGTCCTGTGTGGACCTAGGAGTAGCAGTCGATCCTTTTGGTTCCCTTCCAACATGGGATAATCTATGATTCTATGTCAAGATGGCTTTTTACTCTCTCTGTTTAGTTCTGCAACATTCACCAGGAGATGTTCTTTTTACCGCAGTAGAAGGAGCGTACAAAACAAGTAAAGAGCCTCCAAAGGAGGCCAACAAAGACAGTGAAGGGTCTAGAGGGGAAAACTTCTGAGGAGCAGCAGAGGTAACCTGGGTTGTTGAGCTTAGAGAAGAGAAGGCTGAGGAGCGACCTCATCACCGTCTCCAGCTTCCTTTTCACCTTTCTTTTCACCACCGTTCTTTTCACCTTGATAATTTACCACAAAGACATTCAAGAAATGACCGTATTTATATCAGAAGGAGTAAGAGCAAGTATGTTTTGCATCAGGTATTAAGAGAAGAAGAAATTTGTCACTGTGTGACACAATAAGTCTTCTCATGTCCAAGAGCTGCAGGGACCTTCCCACAAACTTGCAGGGAGGTGAGGCGAGGGGGATTGCTGTGATGCGGCTGTGATGCCTGTGACATCACAAAGGACGAGTCACAGCGGGGGAGCTGTCATCAGGGCCAGCAGCAGCAGCGCCACCACACTGTGGCCTCGGCTGTCGGTGAGTGCAGTTCGCACCTCCTGCAAGCCATGGCTCGCCTGATCTTCCTCGCCCTGGCTGTGCTGGGCATTGTCCAGAAGCCGTGGTTCATGGATGATCACGTGGATGATGACGGGAGCGAGCAAATGCAGCAGCATGCAGAGCAGCTGATTGAAGGCATGGCTCAGCTGCTGCAAGAGATGGAGGAGAGGAGCCAGGAGCAGAGCACGCTGGGAGCTCTGCTCTTCACTGCATTGCAGCAGTGGCAGCTCTGGGCTTTGGTTGAGCTCCTCGTCCTGATCTTTGGGCTCTGCCGCTGGCTGAGGAAACGGAGCTGTGAGACGGGCAGCAGCAGCGAACGGAGCAGCTCTTCAAGGAAGGAGGAGGACAACGAGGGCACAGACGAAGACAGTGACTCTGACAGCTGGGATCTGGGCAGAGTTTGGGCCGATCGCACCCAGTGGCCGGCGCCATACATGGCTGACAAGTGCAAGGTGGTGGAGGAGCTGGTGGAGGAACTTCTTGGTGCCTGCCGAGGGCTCTCCCGGAACTGTCTCTTCAACCCACGGCTGCAGCCGGCCATCGGCGTGGGCTGCCTCTACGAAGGCTGGAGTGCCCGGGAGGACAACGTCCTTTACCGCCTGCTCGTGCCCCTGAGGCCTCCCCCCGGGCACGCCTTCCACCCGGAGCTGGGCGCCGAGGGGGAGACGCCAGCGAAGAACCCGGGCCTGTGCGTGGAGCTGGAGTGCACCTGTGTGAGAGAGCGGCTGGTGGGGGACATACTGTGCTTCCTCCACCACCCCGAGGACGAGCTGAGAAGACAGGAGCCCAGCCTGCTGCGCACCCTCTGCACCGGCTCCTACCTGGATGTGGAGAAAACCACCCGCTGGTTCCAGGCCTTGGTGAAAGCAGCCTGGGAGCTTCTGCCGCAGTCACGCCACTGCCGCCTGACGGTGCTGCCCTCCCGCCGCTCCTGCAAGATCAAGCTGTCCAGCGCCTCCGAGAGCACCCTCTCCATCGAGTTCACACTTGGGGTGCAGATAGAAGACTCGGACTCCTTCCTGAGCCTGGAGTAGGCCGTTGAAGGCTGCACCAGCAGCACGGCGCCGCTGCACACCACCAGTTTCTCCAGCAGCGCAACAGAGACACCTGTTAGCAGAGGGCAGTGACCACCCAGACCCTCGGAGAGACTCCATTCCATCCAGGAGCTTCAGCCTATGCAGAGGCCAATAAATTGGTCGTGTTGACATACACTCTGTCCGCATTTGTCTGTGCAGCACTTTGGGGGGGAAAGTGGACATTCCCCCTGCTCAAGCAAGGCCGCCTAGAGCAGGCTGCCCAAGACCGTGCCCAAGATGTGGTAATTACAGGCCTGTCAGTCTCACCTCAGTGCCAGGTAAAACTATGGAGAAAATTATTCTCGGAGTTACTGAAAAACACTTGAAGGACAACATGGCCATTGGCCGTAGACAACCCAGGTTCATGAGGGGAAAGTCCTGCTGAAGGAACTTCCTTTCCTTTTACGACAAGGCTTCCCACCTAGTTGACCTAGGGAAGCCAGCTGATGTCATCTTTTTGGGTTTCAGCAGCGCTTTGGATGCTGCCTCACACAGTAGCCTTCTGGACAAAGCGTCCAGGCTACAGCTAGATAGATGCATAGTGTGATGGGTGACCAGTTGGCTGGAGGCTCAGGCTCAGAGGGTTATGGCAAATGGGGTTTCATGGGGGGTTATAATGGGGTTATGGCAAATGGGGTTTCATCATGCTCCTCGCTTTAATTTCCTTTCCGACCTGTTTCATAGATAATAACACAATATGTTACTGATTCCCGTATTGGTGCCACCAGCATAGAAACTGGAAAGCACAACCACCTCTACAACTATGAACCTAATTTAGTAGATCTATCTATCAAAACATAATGCAAAATAAAATGTTGAATGTTAGAGCTGTGTACATGACTACTGTGACCCGGATTCATCTAAGTATCCATAGTCTTCTTGCAAAATAGGTTGCCTTTCATGAATTGTATTGAAAGTACATAGTTAACATCTATATTACTATTTTTACACATGCACATATGCATGTGGGTATTTCAGATAATGCAAGCAAACAACCATTGGTATAATTTGTTGAATGTTGCTGCCAGGAATTAATACCGAATCCTTGGTTCTTAAATGATACATACATAAAAAAATAATCCCTTAAACCTCTAGAAATATATTTTTTTCTTATACTAATTACAATCTGAGGATTGCTTTACAGAAATTTAAGGGTCATTATGGTTTCCTACAGTTCAAATCAGTCACATTTCTGCGTTCTGCTTTTCTGTTTTGCATCAAGCAAGCTATACATTATTACCGTCAACTCATCTGTAACATCTTTCACAGGATGATAAGCAGTGAACAGAAAGCGTATTGTCAAACGGTCAAAGAGCTAACATCTTGTTAGCAGCAGCTTATTGTGAACATGATATGTTATCTAACACAAGTAAACTTCTGTAATTCTGCTTTTTTATTTTATGGCTGAGAAACAGGATTTCACTTTCTTCAGGATCCTTTGCTTTCAGATGTCTGCATTCAGTCTTGTAGTACCTGTCTTTCAAAGATATTTAGATGCTTTGATGTGAGATGTTGTTCTAGTAGAAAAATAGGTGACAGAAGTTATTCCTGCCAACAGCCTTAAAAAGAAGAAATCTTGTAGATAAGAAATCACCATTTTTTGTTTGTTTGTTTGTTTGTTTGTTTGTTTTTTAAGGAAAAACATGATCAGCAATTTGCATTATTATCATCACACTTAAATGCAAATGATTGCACTTCCATGTAACTTCTGGATAAAGTATTCAATGTCTTCCTCTACCATAAAACTAGAGAAGAGTGTGGTGCAGTAAGTTAAAAGGCAAGACAGGTACAGTATGTAGGTGATAAATGTAGGGTTGGGGCTTTTTTTACAACAGTAACTGTAAGATTTCATGAGTAACAGGGATACGAGATTGCACTGTGGTCACAGGTTTGCTGTAGAGTAATGGCTGATCCGTTGTGTGTGTACCAAACCCATATGAGCAATGATGAGAAAAATTATAAAATGAGTGTGTTTTCACAGTCAACAGATAAGGGAGGGAGGGGTTTAAAGAGCGTATAAAAAGCAATCAATAATCCAGACTCACAAGTTGTGTTTAGTTGATTGATATCTGTACTTTCAGTTCTTACTCTGTATAAAGTATTAACACTCTAGCAAATATACATGAGTTTGAGTATTCGTCAAGTCCTGCTGCAATTTTGTTGTTGCTAAATCTTTGCCAATGATGCATTAAGATCATTAAGATGATCTTAATGAACTTAATACAGGAAATACTTAGTTTGAGAATTTTTCATTATCATAGCTAAAAGAGGGTCTTCTGTATTCTAGAGCCTAGCAAAGTCAGATGAAAGCAGAATCGTTATTTAGTAAAGTTTGACCTAATTGTTAAGTATTACAGTACTCTCAGAACTCAGACAGGGTTACTGTGTCCTTATAAAATGCAAATTAAATAAATGCTTAATTTCTGCATTATTCTTCATTGTTAAATCATCCTCTTGTAATTCACAGAATATGTAGGATAAGGCTGTGAAGGACACTGAGAAGTCATCTTCTCTGTCTTCCTGCCCAAAGGCAGAATCAATTATATTTAAACTAGTCTTGATAGATGGTTGCCCATTCTGTTCTCAGAAGCCTCACCTGGTGAAGCATCCACAGCTTCCCTTGCCAATCTGTTGAGTGTTTAACTATCCTCATACTTAGCCTTCCCACTGCTAAGTTGATTTTTTTTTTTACTGCACCTGAAGGCCATTAACTCTTTTCCTACTTGTGGTGGAACAGTTTAAGCCTTTCCTATTTGCAGCAATATTTTACATTTGTAGACTATTTTAATGTCTTTACTGTCTTCAGTAAATCAGCCAGGTTCTGTCAAATCTTTCTGCATGGTATATGTTTGCTAGACCTTTGGTCATTCTTAATGCCTTCTTCTGGACTCTTTCCAGTCAGTTCATATATATTTTTAAAGCATTGCTTTCAAAAGTGGGTACTGTGGATGCTGAGCCTTACTTTCCTCTAGCAGGAAGGAAATAATTATTTTAAATGTAAACGGTGTCACTCATGTTCAAGTACATGTGGTTTTCAGTAGCAACCGTTGTTGGGGTTTATTTTGATTTATTGTTACCCGTAGTTCTTCCTCTGTGAAGGAGCTGGCTGTCTAGTCTTTCCTTCAGGATGTATTTTTGTGGTTAATTACTGATGTCTCCATTGAACTGCTTTGTCTTCACAGAGTTTTTTTTCATGTTTTCTCAGACCTTTTGCCTCGTGTGCCAAGTTGTTTTACTTTATGAGCCAAATCTCCAAGAGCTGCTTCAATTTTGGTGTTTTTCTCAGGTTTAAAACCATGCTCTTGGTTCCATCACGATAGTTGTTCTGGCAAAAACAGAATAGTAACAAAAGGCCTGGACCATACTATTTGAATTTTTCCAGACTGACAGGGAGCCACTGAGGACAGCTTCCCAGCTGCTACTATCCCAGCAATAGTTTCATTAAAACAGGAAACCATAATGCCCTGTTCCTACTGTGACCAGTCTGGGACATGCATACATGATATTACTGAAGCTCTTCTGTCTTTGAGACCTATTTGTCACAGGCAGAAATTAGGCTGCTGTATTCTTTGTTCTTAACAAATGCATGCAGGTTGTTAGTTACTACATCGTCATCTCCTAAATATTTACAAATGTTTTGATTATTTTTTTCAAGTTCTTAGAAGTTAGTTTAAGTCTTCCATATCTTAAGCATTGCTTTGTGGTAAACTTAATGAGGCATCACTTGAGCAAGTAAAACTGAGACTGATGTATGTCTTGAAACGTGCAACTCTTATAGCAGTCTTTTTCGTACTACAAAAGCACATGCAGACCAACAGTAAAGAAGTGAACTAGAAATCAAATTGTAATTAGCACATGCAAATGTTGTTGGTATGATCTGTTTCATCTTTTCAGTTCATTCCATCTGCAGAATGTAGACATTGTCATATCCTTCAGGGATCATCATAAATTAGTTATACGCCTGTGGAGATTATTTAATTCAGCTGTTACCAAGTCCAATTGATTGGGAAAACAGAAAAGCTAATTTTTTTGTTGTTGTTTTGTTTTGTTTTGTTTTGTTTTTTAAAAAAAAAGGATTAAAATTGACCCACAAAAACCTTTTTGCTTAGAACTTCAGTTTTGCAAATTCAGTCAAGACTTTGAATGCTGGTATGAATTCCTGTCAAAAACAGCTTCTGTGAAAGTGCCAGCAAAACATCGTTGGAAGTTACAGCTGCAAAATCGTGAGCCCTGCTCGTTCACAAGCTCCTTGAAAGGGAGAGAAAAGCAGACGTTGCTGCCCCATATCAGAGTCAAGAGCCGTCTAACTATCTTATGCTCTGCAAAATCAGAACAGATATTGCTGAAATAACTGGAACTGCATTAGTTTTAAAACCAATGACAAAGGAAAAGCACGCACTGAGTATTTTACCTACCTTAAAAGGTAGGTGTATTTTTTCTTCCTTCCTTTGTCTATCAGTCAGAAAAGAAAAAGGAGTCTCCATCTCACTACACATATATTAAGGGGAGGTGTCACTGATATAATCTAGGACTCAATGCAGTTCAAAGAACTCTACCCCCAGAGACTAGGTACTCACTGTAGCAGCTTAAAAGATATTTTTCTTACAATCTTCAAGTGAGACATGAAAAATCATGGGTCGTGTCTCATTTCTGAGCTGTTTATACTTATGTGGTGGTTTTTTTTTTGTTTGTTTTTTTTTTTTGTCATTCATTGATACTTTTTTTGGTGTATATTCATTTACTTCACATTCAGTCTTATACTGCTTAACATAATAAAACCCATCAGTGTTAAGGTTATATAACAGGTCTGTGTTCCGTAATGGAGCTGTTGAGTGTTAGGCTGCAAACCATGTAAAATCAGGTATGATTGGTAAGAGTATCAGAAAATGAAATGGGTAATGTGTTTGAATTGCCAGGAGAGGCTAAACAGACTAAGGGGAAGACTATAGAAAAAAATGACAAAATCAGAAAATAACAAAACTGTAGAGACACAAAGAATTTATTAGTTATTGATTCGAGGCACGTTAACTACAAAGTATGGAAGATATTGCAATTGAATTAGTACAGACAGCAATAATCAAAAACAAATCAATATTAAAAGAACTTCTGTGCTCTTCGCTGCCAAGAAAAAAATATTTATTTATTTATTTTTGTCCTTGGCATGGAACTATGGATGGGCATTTTCTTACTTCAGAGCAGCATAAGAATTTAAACTCTAACCCCGTTCTTGTGGAAGAATGTCTAGTATGTATAGTACATATCTGCCTAACTTTGAATAGTAAGAGTAATTAAATCATCTGAACGTAGAAAGTGAAAATCCGTATGCACAGCTATGATATTTAGTCCGGGGGAACTTGAGGAAAGTACCAAGGAAGAAGTAAATTATAGAATACTACTTAGAATACAAGCTTGTGTGGATCATGATGTAATGTAGTCAGGACCAATGTCTCATTGTCTCAGAGTATATTTACTTACTATCTTCCTTTCTTTTGTGCTGCCATTAGTCTTAGTTTCCAACTGTGGTTCTTGAACTACCAGTCACTTAAAAAATAGAAGTGACAATAAAGCTATTTCAGGCTGCAGTGATGGAAGATAAGGTCTTGTCATAGATTAGATAGATTGTCATATATATCTCTATATTTTTATGGATTACAGTTGGTTCTTGAAAATAAGCTAAAAGATGTGTCTGGCTTAAAGTAGAAACCTTATCTTACCAGGTTTTACTGTCATGTTGTTCCATGATCTTTTGAGTTAAGATTTTACACTAAGACTACACTTTTATGTAAGAAATCTAGATTAGATATCAAACTAATAGAAATAATTTAATGTTTCTGTCCCATGGGAGTGCTGGATCTAGGGCCATGTCTAATACCTAGAAACACAGCTTCTCCTTAAGGTGACAAGGTGAAAAATGAAAGACATAATCATGGTGATTGTCAAATCCCCATTGTTTTGTTTTGTTTTGTTTTAAGAAACAGCTACCACTCTCACTGGCTTCACTAAATTCCAGTTTACAGGAGTATATAAAACATAATATATCCCTGCTGTTTTCTATGTGATACAAAGTTATTCTAGATGTATTAATGCTGTCTAAAGTTTGCCTGTTGATGAAGAGTTCTTCACCATCATGGTTTTGCTTGCATTTCTCTGGTTCTTTTGGTGAGCATACTGCCTGACATGTATGGAGATAATTTTGTGGGGATGTGCAAGTTTTTTTCTAAAGCCCTTGGAAATACAATACAAGATACAGGGGGCCATTAAAGTTATAATCATTACAACTAAATAATAATGATCAAGCCATATTTCAAAAGAGTTGTCAAGAGTTGTTAAAGGTAGTGAATGTCGTAACGAATATTATTTTTTCTTTAGTCTGGTGGAATTTAGGCACCTAAGGATGGAGTTACATATCTTAGCACTTCTGCAAACCTTGGGAAATGCGTAAGTCTCATTAAAGTAAACACCTACATGGTAGCAACTAGATTTTTTTGGTAAGTTGAGATGTTTAAAAAACTTTTAAAAACTGATGTAAAAAAGTCTGTGTTATGACTGAAAATAGACCATAGTTATCTATGCATTCTAATATGGGATAGACTGACAGTTTTTATGGACATGCTAGTATTGGTCATAGCACTTTCAACCATGTTATGCTGCTGCATTTTATCACCAGCTGAGTTAAAGCCTTCCCTGGTGAAACAAAAGAATACATTGTGTAAATATTCCCTAATTCACCTAATGTGCAAAGTTAAATAGGTTGGCTTGTGTGCTTGAACTTGGGATGATTGAATGAATGTTTGTTTGAGCCATTAGAATTCTTCCAGAAAATCTGCGCCCTTCTCTGGTTCACATATCTTTAATAGGTTATAGAAGGACAAGTATAGAAGGACAAGTTAAGGTCCTTAGATTTACCTGAACTAGAGTAAGAAAGGTTCATGATCAATGTCCTGTCACCCTAAAATAGACTATCAGATCTAGGGAACTGGTAGTTCGTCACATAGTTATTTATGGTTATCCAGATCTCACCCTTGTAGTCATATAAAACTCTGCCTGAAGAGGTTTATATGTATTATTTATATGTATTTAAGTATTGTAGACTTGACTACAGCTTAAAGGCTCATACTTACATTCCTAATGGAAGGCAACAAGCCTGAGATACCTTTAACAGGAGATTCATATTGAAGAAGCAGAATTAAAATATGGACTGGTAATCTTCTGTAAACGATCTGACACTACATTTCATGGAATCATGAGGTTTGATGTGAGGGAAAGAAACCTTTGGTTATTTACAATATCAACATCTTTCTAATGCAAGGATTACCATAAACAACTATAGCTGTAGTAGTTTGGATGGTACAGAAAGAGATCAAAAGGTAAGAGGAATTTCTTGAAAAAGAGGTAATACCAGTTTGTTGTAGCAAACTGCAGGTCAATTTGTCTCTTTATCTCAAAGTAAACACATTCTCCTCACACAACAATCTAAGCACTTGTGTGGAGTATCGCCAGTTGGGACATACTTCCCAAGAAGAGATCAATTTTCCAGTATACAGAAGTGAAAGCTGCTGAAAGTAACAGTTGTCAGTGATCTTTGAGATTTGGAAGTGAAATAGGCATATTATGCAATGAAAATCTGTTCAGACCCGTTTGATTTATAGACTGCTGAAAAATGCCATGTGTTGTCTGTGTTCTGCTCTGGAGAGCAAGTGAGAACTTCAATGACAGAGGTTTGCATTGAATACACACCCCCACGTTTTGCTTCCCCATGTCACTCAGCATTGCAGCTCCAGCCGAGGCAGATAAATTATTTCCGCATCCACCATTCTTCTAGCATCATCAGTATCATCCATGAAAAGTAATACCATAATTTTAATAGCCCTCTTCTGTGAACTGCTTATTCAGAATCAATTCACTCAGCCCATCACTGTGTTCTTTGTATATTTCTGACCCTTAAATTCCTTTCTTTGCTTCCTCTCTACTGTGAATCTTGCTGTATCCATTTCACAGTCTGTAATTATCTTTCTGGTTCTTAATACATACACAGTTCAGGTTCCAGATGAATAAATAATTTAGATGCAAACTGCCTGGGATCCATTCCAGACTCTTGAAGTTAAGGTTGGAAATACAGTTCACAAGAAATACTGCTTCTTAAATCTTACTGTTCTTCACAGATAAACATAGTCTTGGCACTGTTTATAAATTAGCAATAGATGGTAAAACTGTTGAGGGGAACACAATTGAAAGAGAGAAGCATGTGGAAAAAATAATTATTTTTTAAACACCATAATTAGATGGTGTGAGTTTGCAGAGTACTCAGTTTGACTATGTTCTCTTAATATAAGCACAAAACATTAATGGCAATCCTGTAAACATGTTTTAAGAGGGAAATATATTCAGTCTGACATTCCTGAATAGATTCATGTCTACATCTATTGGTAAATATTGCTATTTTTCTACTAAACCTTAACAAGGTAATTTCTACTGAATGAAATTTGAAAGTAAGTTAAGCTGATAATGACTTACATCTTTATAACAGTTGAAATCTGAAATAAACTACTGTATTGTTACTAGAATTCACATAATTTATTTCCTTTTTTTTTTCCTGAAACAGCAGACAGTTATTATATGCCCTAAAATTACAATAACTCACCCGCTTTGGAAATGGATCTCTGCTTTTCCCTTTTTCTTGTTTTTCCTCTCAGCTGTAGGTGAGTACATTCTTCACCCTTCAGAAATTGTTTTGCTATTTTAGATCAGGCTTGCAACTTCCTTCCAATTTTCAGTGAATATCTTTAGGCGCATGGAAATTTGACTTTTTCACCTATTTAAGTACTGACGGCCCAATATTCATCTTGCTACAATGAACTAAAATAAGGAAGATCAGATCAAAGAGATCCTACCTCATGACATTTATCCTTAAGGATTGAGATTCAGCCTAGAGACTGGGAGAAAATCCCCTGAATACACTGATATCCACAAATAGATAATTAACCAGCAGAGCCATTTGTCTTTGGTCAGTAGTACTGCCCATGCATATGGCGAAGTCCATCAGATAGCTACAGGAGAAGCCTGTGTTCTGGCTTCTAGCACAGTTTATCAAGTGTGTGCTGGGATAACTTCCTTAGGCCTATGGTTATTTATCTTAGATTTATAAATCTAGCACATAGATTTGTAAATGTGAAAATTTATACACTTATATTACACTTCTAATCAAAGAGTTAACCATAATGAGCATCTTGGCATCACTTATTTTTAGGGGTCAGTGTTTGTAATGGAAAAGAAAATCAAACCTTTGTACTTAATTACACTGGTATTAGTGAAATGTGAATTGTTAATGGTATTAACATGAATAGTGAATGGAATTATGAATTAACATGATCATCCTCAATGACAATTTATAATCTGTGTTTGTGTAACAACAAAAAAAAGAAAAAAAAAAGAAAACCACTTTTTGTCAATTGACTTTCTGGAAATTCAGCCTGAGTTGTTTTCCTGAAAGCGGTGCATCCTCAGTTGCTGTCTACAAGTGGAGAGTGTATATCTTGTGAACAAGGAGGTTTTAATCCTTGTTCACACTTTCAGACTAGAAAGACAAAAAGAGTAGATAATCAGAGTTTCAATTGCAGATCTGCATATTGTACAGCAAGGTTCATCGATACATCCATTCTCAGATATCACCCATGAAAAGATACTTTACTCATTAAATTTAAACCCACTGCAATTTTTAAACATGATGTTCAAAATTATAACCTTTTTAATCTTTAATTTCATGGAACTACCATAAAAAAGAACACCTGGAAATTTAAAACTTCTTAACCATCCAATTTATAAGACTCCATCAATATACCACATGAGAGATTCCTCTCTTGAAGGATGAAGAATTCCACAGTATAGGAACTCTCAGATTTTACTGAGGATCTGTCCTTTCAAAATCACAGAAACTGAAATGAAAATAACATTGCAGAACGATGCATACAAAATCCCAAAGGTTTTGGCTGAAATTGCAGGCTATGTTTTTTTTCCATCATGAAAAATACAATTTTAAAATATTTTGCTTCAGCTAATTTGATAATACATGCATGGCCATGAAATCCAAATGCACAGCATACATTGCTTGGAACAGCATTCTGAGTTTGTACGTATCCATAAATACAAAGAGATTTCAGAGTTCTTGTTTAGCATTGTGTTAAAGCTATTTTCAGTTTAAGCACTGTCTGAAAAATACTTCTTTAATAGACAATTTAAACACAGACAGATTGTTTTATCTGTAACAGAAGCACAGTATTTCCAATTACTATTCCATTAAGACTGCAAAGATGATTCAACACAACAGTTGTTATTGCTGTTAAAAGCTTTAATCATATTAATGTTGTCACACCGGTCTTCTCAGCAACCAGAAATTCAGTGTGCATTGACATTTAACACATAACAAAATAAATGGCTATAAGTGTTTGTTGAACTTTTTTCAAGCAATTCCCTCATTTTTTTTCCCCAAATTGCCTGTTTGTCTAGAGGTAGCAAGGGAAATTAAATTAGATGTTAATATTCCACTCAAATATTCTGTAACTTCTATTTGTTCCTCCTTAGGAATTGTAAGCTTCTTCCAGCATTTGCTTTTTCTCCCAGAGAAATCCTAAGTAAAACCAAACCTTGCTCTAACTGGAATTTTCTAATATCATATCATTCTATGTAAATATTCCTAAATCTGGATTTATTTCCAGCTGCCAATCAAGAAGTAAGAGAACTCCAATTCTATGGGTTCATAGGAAAGCATTGTCTTTCACAAGGATGTCAAGGTGAAACTCATCAGGTATGAGCAGCAGCTTTGCCCTGCCAAGTGTTCGTCATCTTCATGTTTCCAGATAGACCCCATGAAATTAAGTCTGGAGTGGGTTTTTCTATCAGTGGGCTTCTATAGAAAATAGCCTTTAAAAATATTTTCCAACAAGAACTAGGTTAGAGTGGTCTACTTTTCAGAAATGAGGCCAAAACATGTGGGTGCTTTGTTATTCCCAAATTAACAAAAAGGGGTTTAAAAAAATCTTACAGTAATCCTTCATAGTTTAGAAGCAAGTTGCTGCTGAATACTAAACATTTCAGGTCAAGGCTCTTCAAATTCATGACACAGTCCTGGAATAATCGAACACTGTAACAAATTTTCTAGGTTTTCTATTTTTTTCTCTGAATATCCTAAGTATATTCATTTTGTATTTCTCTGCATTTTTTTTCTGAACTTACTACATCTCTTTTTTTTTTAAGAAACAAGCATGTCACAAATCAGCAAGGACTGGCTGATAGATATTTGTGTATACAGTTGTTTGTCACCATTGGGAAGGTGTGATGCATTGAAATCTTTTCCAGAACCTCTATGTTAATATCTTTCATCGGTCCTTGTGTCTTATTTCCCCGCTTTTGTTTGCACTTTCATTTTTTACAAAGTGTACATATCTACATACCCATTTTTTCTTCATCCAGGTATTTGTATTTCTGTCCTGGTTTCAGTTAGGACAGAGTTATTTTTCCTCCTAGTAGCTGGTAGGGTGCTATGTTTTGGATTAGGATGAGAAGAGTGCTGATAAAATGCCGATGTTTTACTTGTTGCAGAGCAATGCTTACACTATGCCAAGGACTTTTCAGCTCCTCGCTCTGTCCTGCCAGTGGGCAGGCTGGGGGTGCAGCAGGAGCTGGGAGGGGACAGACCCAGGACAGCTGACCCCAACTGGCCAAAGGGGTATTCCATACCATCTGACGTCACGCTGAACAATATATAGGGGTGGCTAGCCGGGGTGGGGGGCCGGCTGCTCGGGGTTGGGCTGGGCATCGGTTAGCGGGTGGTGAGCAATTGCATTGTGCATCACTTGTTTCATACACATTATTATTATTATTATTATTATTATTTCCTATCTTAATAAACTGTCTTTACTTCATCCCACAGGCTTCACTTTCCCATTTCTCTCCCCTATCCCAGAGAGGGAGGGGGGAAGGTGAGTGAACGGCAGTGTGGTGTTTAGCTGCCAGCCATGTTAAACCACAACAATTTCTAATGTTCAGTTTTCATCTACTCTTTCTAATAACTATATCTGATCCAAAACTTAAAAAAAAAAAATGTTAAGGAATTTCTAAAAGTTTTGCCATTATTTGTTTGTTACTGAGAACTGATTTGTCAACAAAGGTGCAATCTTCTGTATCCTGACTTTATGTCAGGAAACAAAATCTGAAACAAACAAACAAACAAATCTGTTTCCTGATTTTTTGTCTGCTTTAAATGTGTTATTTCCTATAGCTCTTAGGGCAAATCTGTACCCCAGCCATTTTGCTTACGGCATTTGTCATGAAGGGCTAGTACACCCTATTGTTTCCAGCGATCTCATAGCTCTCTTAAAGAGCAATTTGTTAATGTAGGTTCATTTAAAACATTGGAAGATGTCTGTGCTTCTCAGTGTAGTCACCTAACTGTAGGCAAGATACGATTTCAGTCCCATTGAGAATAATGGCAACTGACTTCTGAAAAAGGGCAGTCCTGCAGTGGATGTTGTGTAGTGGATGTTACTCTCCAGCTCTGAGAGAAAAGCTTTCTTATGCAGAATAACGGGGGTGAGGGGGTAGGAGGACCTTTTGTTCTAAAATAAAATCTTCAAACAGTCTAAGATATACCAAAAGGTGAAATTTTAAGGATGTTATTTCATTTTAAAGACCATCTGGGAAAATTAAATTATGTAGTTTGTTAAATTTCTTAGTGAGCTTTTCCTAAAGTCTCTTTTGTTTTAAGCTACCTAACTTGCATACCAATTAGTAAAAGCATTTAGAAATGTATATTTCTAATTTAATTAGTCAAAGTCTGCCAGGTAAATGAAGAAGATGTACCAAGTATTACAGTGGCTGTATATCTAAGATATTTAAGTGTTTCTAATAGGAATTTTTTTACTTTGAATTAAGATTCCAAGTTCTATATTTTACTACAGTGTGATTAAAAGCTCACGCTGCTTTAGAAGTTGCTTAGACAAATCATAAAATCATAGAATGGCCTGGGCTGGAAGAAACCTCAAAGATGACCCCCCTGCCATAGGCAGGGTCGCCACCCACTAGATCAGGTTGCTCAGGGCCTCCCTAACCTGGTTGTGAACGCCTCCAGAGATGGGGCATCCACAACATCTCTGGGCAACCTGTTCCAGTGCATCACCACCCTCTGAGTGAATAATTTCCTCCTAACCTCTAACCTACATCTCCCCTCTTTTAGTTTAAAACTATTTCCCCTTGTCCTGAGTAAAGAGTCGCTTCTCATCTTTTTTCCCTTTTGAAGTCCCATTCAAGTACTTAAAGGTTACAGTGAGGTCTCCCCAGAGCCTTCTCTTCTCCACGCTGAACATCCTCAGCTCTATCAGCCTTTCTACATAGGAGAGGTGCTCCAGCCCCTTGATCATCTTTGTGGCCCTCTTCTGGACCTGCTTTAGCAGCCCCACATCCTTCTTGGGCTGGGGGCCCCAGAGCTGGGTGCAGGACTCCAAGTGAGGCCTCATAAGGGCAGAGCAGAGAGGGACAATCCCCTCCCTTGACCTGCTGGCCACTCCTCTGTTGATGCAGCCCAGGATGCAGTTGGCCTTCTGGGCTGCAAGTGCACACTGCTGGCTCATGTTAAGCTTTTCATCCACCAGAACCCCCAAGTCCTTCTCTGCAGGGCTGCTCTCAATGAGTTCTCCCAGTCTGTGGTCATGTCTGGGATTGCCCCAGCCCAAGTGCAGCTCCTTGCACTTGGCCTTGTTGAACCTCATGTGGTTCACATGGTCTCACTTCTCAAGCTTGTCCAGGTCCCTTTGGGTGGCATTCTTTCCTTCTATAGTATCGACCACTCAGCTTGGTGTCATCTGCAAATTTGCTGAGCTGTATTTTTGTTTGGATATATATTTGATAAATTCCATAACAAGTAGGAGCAAATAATTCAGAAATAGGGAGAAAAAAAGACGTATTGTTCTAATAAATACTTGATCTACTTTGATTACTGCTTGAGGCTTCTATGTTGTTTCCTTTTCTTATATGGTATGTTACAGGATATATTTAATACATACATCCTGCATCTTCAGAAAGCTTTTAATAACCTACTTCAGACACATCATTAGTCACAGTGCAGAGACTTTAGGAGTGTTCTCCTTTTCAAAAGCAAATCTCCACAAGCTGCACTAAGGTCATGAAAAAAAAACAAACAACAAAACTGTTTTTTTTTTTTTTTTTTTTTAATTTTATTTAAAGTGCTTAGTTTGCTTCCAACAAACGCAGGGACTGATGAACAGAACAAACTGATGGCCCTGCCTGCCTGTACCTGCACAATGGAGCAGCTTCAGGTCCCATCCCCGCAAGTCCGTGGGGCCCAGAGGCTGCCAGGACATCGGCTAAGTGCTCCAGTACTGGGGCAAAGGAGCTGCAGCTGATGGGGAGGAAGGGGTGGGGTGTAGGTCACAGAGGACTGCTGGCACTGTACTGGTTCTGCAGTGTGTATGGGAGCAAAGCCGGTGGGAATGTTTGCACTCAGCAGGTGTGAGTAGGTGTGTGCTGTCACTAACAGAGTAAAACTGGGTTTGTATCTGTCCTGCCATTCAGGCAGAAATCACAGTCCATTTTATTCTACCAGTATAGCACTGGATGTGTTTCGTGTCATTCTGTTCATCCATTCATACATCTGTTCAGCACTTTTGGTGAGCCACATGACAGAACTTTCTTGCCTTTGTAGATCTAGGAATCTTCAGCAAAATTCTGCTGTTGCTAGCCCTAGGCTACGGGATGTTCCTTTGCCACGGGGAGAAGTGGCTGTTCTTTCTGGCTGGCCATGCTGTTGTGATGCAAGTGGTAATAAATGCGTGTGAATTAATGTATGCACTCCAGAGCTGAACAAAGCATATGTATTTCCTTTACCCAGCTATCTACTCTTGCCCTTCTGTTCTGTGTAGATAATATGCAACTAAAACGGTGCCAGTGTAGGATGCTATACAAGTGATTTCCCTATCAAATTCTATCATTTGTGGGCTGATATTCCCCCTGGAACAACAGACAAAGGCAGAAGGCAGGCTAATTGATTCAGCACTCCCCCACTGCCTCCCAGCACAAGCACTTAGCTGCAATAATTGTGAAAGAGAAGAACTGATGCTGAGCTATAAACTGGTATCACAGAACTCATTAAATGATGTATACTCCACGAACTGTCAGCTGTTGAGAGTAGTCGTTTATTTTTACTCTTTCAATGCACTTTTCCAACTAATACCTATAACTAATGTATTTTTCAGTGTTAAGGTGGCATAATGTTCATGATAGGTAACTATGGACCAGGAGGGAGTTGTGAGATTTACTGTTGTTGCTTTGTTTGTTTGTTTTAATTATTATTATTTATTTATTTCACATGATAAAATCATGCCTGCCAGCTGCTATATAACAACTGTATTTCAGTGCACTCAGGAATCATGGCTTAATATTCATGTCTCATTTTCTCTTTCTAGAACCAGTAAGATGTTATAGTAAAAGCTTTTTTCAATAGCATAAGTCCACCCACTGGAAAAAAAAAATAATTTTCATGCAAACAACAGAACATGTGTAAAACCCTAGTCTCAGCATGGCGTATGCTGACAGAATTGCATTTCTCAAGAATGTTGTTTAGCTAAAGAAATAATATTCAAGTGTCTTGAAACTGTCCAGTGTGGTTATTTAAAAGAGATTGTTTAAACTAAGCATTAAGATTTTTATTGTTAGAATACACCTCTAAAAAATGAATATTGCCTTTGCAATTTGTGTAAAGCAGCAGGATGCAGCACATTTTTCGTTAACTTTTTGTACAGCTAAGCACAATTCCAATTTGGAAAAAGAGCAAAGACTACAGCCTCATTGTCCAATAAAAAATAACATATTCAGATAGAAGGAAATGCAGTTCTGTTTATTGATTTCCACACAGAAATTTATGTATTTCTAAGAAGCTGGTGTTTTCTGTTTAATTACACACTCCCACTTCCCTTCTTTCTCTGTTGTCTTGGCAGAGAGCTTTCTCCCCTTCTGTCTTGAACACAATTATTTGTTGCAGTTTTTCTTTCAAAGACTTTGTTACTGTTTATGCAAACAAGTAAAAATTTGAGTAATGCTTTAAGCTATTGGAATGCCCAAATCTCTTATCAGACCTCTATCTTTCAGGTGGTGATTGACAGGAGCTATGAAAATGGATTTTCTTTCCCAGCTACCTGTAACAATAGTCAATTTCTACATCTATAGTCGTGTAATAGCCACAAACCCTGTGCAGGTTCACACTGTGCAGGTGATATTACCAAAGTATTGACTCTTCTTATCAGCCACACACCGTATGTTCATTCTGGGGCATATGCTGTATTTGGGTTTAGGATCATGCGTGCTTTAATGAGAATTGAACTTTAGATCTGTCCATCGTGTTTTTAGGTTGCTGGATACTGATCAGGGCTGAATGTTATCGGCCTGCTCCTTTTTAGAAGTTGTTTGTGGACTTCTGGAAGAGACTAAACAAGGTCTTGTTCTTGCAACCATGTGTTCTGCTTAATTGGAGACATTTTTGAGGTGACAGGAAAGTATTTGTATGGCTTTCAGTTGCCTAAAATGGCACTGGATGTCTCCTCTTAGATACCCAACTGCTGCTTTGCCTCTTGCTGCCACTGTCAAAGAGCGCAAATCTCCTACAGATCTTGTCATGTATGACACTCAAATATGAACGTCTCAGATTTTCTTCAGCATCTCAAATGACACAAAGCATTTATGTTGAAGCAAATGAATTCTACCTTTTTTGTAGTAAGTGAGTGAAAAAAGGTTATTTATATGTATTCCTTTAATTATGAGGTTGCTTGGAAGGCCTCAGTAATTTTAGCCCTCCAGCTCTTTTAGTATTCACAGATTGAGTTACTCCAAAATTTGCTTCTCCTTGTTTTTATTTCCAAATACACACAATAAGTGAAGCAGGTTTGTATTTGTCTTTGTTACTTTCTATAACAGCATGATTTATTTTAACTCTAACAGGAAACTTGAGATATTTGCCATTTAACTCCATTTAAGTGTAGGAAACTATCCATCGTGAAGCTCAAGCTGTTTCACTTTTCTGAAGGTCTATAAACATAGCATGTGACTCACTGTGGGTGTACTTTATGGTTGGTGTGATTCATATTTTGAAACAATGGAGCAAAGTTTTATTTGGGAAGTCTTCATATGTTCGTCATTTAGCATTCATGTTTTAAGGTGCTGTTTAGTATACACCATCCTGGAGTTTACAGAACAATTTTCCATTTTAAAATTGAATTTTCTTCTGGAACATTCTGGACTCTATCCATGATCTCTACTGAAAATATTTTAAAATGAAAGCTGTGGAGTTTGGAAACAGTTTGACAAGGCAGACAAAGTCAAGCTTTTTTGGAATAGCCAGAGGGAACACTTTTATTCTATATCTTTAGCTTTCAGATATAAAAATACTGCACCCAGAGCACTAATTAAATCAATAATTTTTCCACAGACCATGGTAGTTTTAATAACAAATTTAAAGGGCAAGTGAGGAATATTTTGAGAAGAAACAATAGATCTCCTGCTTGAAAGTGCAAGAGAAAAATTCAGAGCTGTTAGGCTATGTTAAGCTCAGTAAATGCATATATGTGTTTTGAGGCTAAACTATCCTCATACGTGTTTGTATGAGTTAAAAAAAATAAAATAAAATAAAAAGTGAATTTTAAGAAGCATATTTTTTTTCTCATTGTATATATCAAGATTTTTTTCCATCTCCTACAGGAACAGTTGTGAAACACCTGTAAGATGATGAAAACAAACTTACCATAGCCTAAATTACTGGACGTATGCTTGCGTGATATACTTGCAAAACTAAAAAAAAAATCTAATTATCAGTTTAAATTTATTGCAAGGTTGGAAAGTCTTGACTATATTTTTATGCAAAGTGTATAGAGCTCTCATTTCAGATCCAGCTTTGATGCTGTTATTCACTGAGCACTAACATGAGCTAGCTGTAACGATGTCTCTAGGTCTCTGTATGCACAGTGAAAGCTGAAACAGTGGGTAGAATGATAGAGTCCTTATTTATCAACACTATCTTAGATATATCACAAGTATTTATTTTAAAATGGATGGATGAGATCATCTCTGCAGAAATTGAACTCTACTATTAGGCAATGAGAAGAACATAATGTTCATTCAATCGGAAGTGTAAAACCTGTAAAGCTTCTGGTGATAGCAAAGCAGAAAGAAGCCACGTCTATACTTCTGGTTTTTGCCTGCATCAATATATTGACAGTTGTTGGGAGATTTGACAGAAGCTCTGGCTTAGCAGTGTTGGCTGTCCTAACACTAATCCTGGTTCTCCTTTTACCCCTTGCCAGACATGACTTCTTTCAGGTGGTTTGTCACATGTCTTTGAGGTACTGACATAAAACTCAGCTCTGCTGCTATACCTTTGCCTCTACTAGTCTCTTAGATTTGTATACAAAACTGTAAAAGTGCTTTTATAGCAGTCATTTCGAATGCATTGTGAATATCCAAGAGGTCTATTTTACCATTAAAATCTCATTTTTTTTACATTCCTCCTAGAAGTGCCGGAAATCTCCATTTGCGAAGTATGCAGAAAACAACTCCTTTCTGGTTAAAGCTGTGTATTTTATGAATTGGTTAAAAAGCACTCAAAAACTTTTAACTGCATTTTATAAGATCTGTTCCAGTGAAACCATTGTTAGCTGTGCAGAGGTTTGGTTATTTTTTCTTTAAACAGACAACTTCTTTAACAGCCAAAGAACAACTCATTTGATTAATGATCATTTTTATCTCTTTGAAAGGATCCTTTCCGACCATTGGGGTGAAGTCTCTTTCGAGATTCCTGAGGGCGGGATTTTTAAATAGCATCCTGACCTCACATCCAGTGTCAGGGGGTGGATCTTTACCCCCCAGCATTTCCTCTGGTAGGTATTACAGCCTTTTCCCCCACATCAATTTTTCCCTTCACCCTTTGCCCCATCTCTTCACACTTTTTAGGGAAACAAAATAGGGTACTGGTTAGACAGGGAGATGATATGTCCCTTCCAATAAAAAGCCAAACTGGAAGGAAATAGAAAAGAGAAATTATTTTTCAGAAACCAGCTATGTCCCTGAATCATTGTAGAGGAGAAAGTGTGAGGGTAAGTGACCTGTAGTTTAGTGGTCAACCTAAACAGAAGCCTGATGTCCTCTAATCAAGTGCTTCATGAAGCATGGCCATGTCCACTAGGGGAACAAAACTAAAAATGCCTCTGTAAAATTCCAGTTTTTATGTGCCTCTGGGATTCTTCTGTAAAAATTTGCATTTTCTCGCTAAACCATGGAAGCAAAACAAAAATTGAAAAGGCCAAATTTCATTGATCACTGTTCCATAGTTGCAACTTGTATCTCATGGAAAATGCCTTAACTTTTTAAAGTAACTTTTATTACGATTCGAACTAATTTAATTTAATTTGAACTCCTTTGCAATAAGTGAGAAAATCCCATGGCTTGTGTTGTCAGCACGATACTCTACACTGCCTCTTGCAAGGTCCCGAGCAGAAGTACAGCTGTATGCTGGCACGGAGGATCCCAGAGGGTTGGCCTAGGGTTGAATGAATGTAGGCTGAGAATGAGAACACAGTACCAGGTGAATAGGCTGTTATCAGATATTGGGCTGAAATAGGAAAGAAGCTTAGGGTGGAGGCATTCTTTCCCAGAAGGTCTATGTGTGTTCTCCATTCTTGTCTGGAGCCATTAAACACCATCTGTCACCAGAGCTAATAAATTAAGAGTAAATGCATGTATCTTAATTATTGTTAAAATTCAATCAAAGTTCAGTTCTGTTCCCTTCCAAACTACATATTTTTATACAGAATTAATCTGTACATGGGCTAATATCATACTTATATCCTTTTCAGGGCATCTTACCTGTGATGTTACTTACAGTTTTGGTTAAAGAGAAAAAAAATGTCCTATGGTAAAACTAGGGAGAAAACTGAAAAATGGCATACATGGTACTTATTTGCTATAAAAAAGAAACTGTTCTTCCTCTGTATGACTTTATTATGATAATTATAGACACCATTAATCGAATATTATCTTTACTGTGTTTTTTTTTGTTTGTTTGTTTGTTTTAAGTGTTACTTCTGAGCAACTTTGATGTCTCTTCCTAAGACTCTTCGGGTGTCTTTTGTCAACAGTCTGTAAAATGCTTTTCATATTATTTTCTCCTTGGGGTATTTCAGAGTGCTTAACAGCCATTAGGCTATTTTGGCCATAAGCCTCACAATGAGATTGGTATCTGTCACCAAACAGCTCTATGGAAGATGAAAAACCCTAGGCCCACCAAAATTCTCAGTTTTGAGTACTGTGTTTTGTGTGGCAGTCACTGATTCTATTAGATTGAAAATGGCTTCACTGTGCTCATGAATTGGCTTCTCACCTAGCTACCTACAAGTTTAACTTGTTCATTTATAAAGTCTTCAGAACTTATAACAATAAAACCTGTTGTTTTCTGAGTGTTTGTACAACACCTTATCATGTTTTAGACTTAAATCATAACTCTTAAATGTTATTTGTTTAGTAAAAGTTGTTTATAATTAAATGTCTTTTTTCTAAGAATTCTAAACCAATCTGATGAAATATTCAAAACGGGAAAATGGAAATGTAGCTGCATGCTGTGCAACATATAACGTAGCAATGTAATTGAAATAAACGTTGCTTGGTCATGTCAACAGCAAAAAAGAGCTCAGAAACAATCCCATAGGAACAGAAAGACTGAAAAATCTAATGGATGATAGGTGTTCTTTTGAGAAAGAGTGCATGGGGTGAGAGTGGGCAAGTGGCACGAAACTCCACTGTAAAAGTCAGCAATTAATGTTAAAAAATGTACCTTAACAACCTTATCTGTAGTGCTGCTGTTAAACTCTTCCTTTTTTACTCTCATGTATTTGGATTTACATTAAGCATAGTCTTAATTCTGTTAGACTATATTAGATGACCAGAGGATGCTATTTCATGCTAACTTTCTAAATTGCTAAACTCAGCATTGCTATACAAGTGAGCCAAAAGCCCAAATATTTATTGTATGTTTTGAAAAAGAAATCTCTTGTTGAAAGGAGTACTGATCTGGAACGTGAGAGACTCTGAACTGAATCTGTGTGATTCAGTGAAAAAGAGAAGTTCATCCTTGAATCAGTAATCACTTCAGTATTGACAGAAGGGATGTACCCTTTGTGTAAAAAAAAAAAAAAAAAAGAAAAGAAAAGAAAACACTGCACTCAACACCAGACCTTTTTTCTGAATATTGCTTTAGCAAGAAGCAAAGACACCCAAGGCAACAGTACTCCCAGAAGTTTTTTAAGTGCTGATACCCATGTTATCATGGCAGTCTGTGGCTGTTAGAACAGCAATACGTGAGCAAAATCACGTCCATTGGAGTCTTTATGCTTCTCCTGTCCCCAGCCCTTACCTTCTCTCAATAAAAGTAAGAGAATCACTGTTTTTTTATTATTATTATTTTTATTAGTACTAGAGGGAAGCATGCCTGACTGCTACATTTGATAGCATGGTGACCTCACCTCCATTATCTGAGACATTAGGCTCATATTGGACAGTGCCTTTCATAAGCCTAACAGAAGTACTTAGCATTTAGTAACTTTGCTGAATTATAGCCTAATTACTTCACATATAGCTTATGTGTAAGAATTCAGTGAATTTAACTACATGAAAGGCTTAAAATGCTTGCATTATTCTGCTATTAGGGTCAGGGGGAAAAAAGATAATGAGATGGGTTTTTTTTATTTACCAAAACCTTTAACTCAAGTTAAGTGGCAGATTTACTTCAAAATAGTCAGAAAAAAAAATACTCCTTATCCAAGACAAAATGCCTTTACGTCTTTTATTTCTACAGAATTCCCCAGAGATGTTTTTAAAGTGAAATACAAAACTAAACTGGAAAGCCTCCTAAAGAAGCACCTGGAAAATGGTTTGGCAGGGCAAAGTAGCTCTTGCTTTCCTTTTTTCCCTTCTACTTTAGGGTGGACAAGCAGGTGGTATTCTTTTTGCCATCATATGGACAGCTGATGTCCAGTTTTGTGTAATTTGGTTTCTGATTTTACATTGTGCAGACATTCACTTTTGTAAAAGGTATTTTCATTGAGCCAACTTAAAGATTAATTTATGTTGCTGGCATGGGACATAACATTTTTCTGCATAAATGGATTCCTTCAAAGGTAGTTGTTTTTTAAACCCAGACAAAGCTATGCTAATGTCTATGGTCTAGTCTAGTCTAATGTCTAGTGTTTATATTTAGACAGATGTATCAAAAGTCTGTCAGTCCATACAGTGTTTCACGAGAAGCAAGACTGGAGGCCCCCAAAAATATATCCTACATTTCTGCAAAAAAATAACTCCCTTTAAAAACAATAGCTTTCTTTTGATTCAGCTATCCTTTATGTCACAACGTAGTCTCTAGTTATCCCACTTGTTAACAGTACAAATTCACATGACTTAGCTGATGCAGGTCTATAATGTAATGGTTCATGACCAATGGATCTACAAAAGCAAAAAATATTTTTTTAAGTGATATCCTTGCAAAAATGATACAGAATTCTTAAACCGTGTAGCAATTGCCACTCCTCATCATTACATATGGTGATATGAGTGAGGAAGCTTACCCCTTTCTTCATATTTACACAGGCATACATACACACATTTGTGTGCATGTCGGGGGAAAAAAATTGCCAGTGCTGTCTCTATTTCTTCAAATTCATTTCCCAAACTAGCAGTGTTTGCTCCATTTTGGGGCAACTCTTAGCTTCCTGCTCTTGCTGTGTATTTGCAGCTCTTGATTTCAGTCGTGTGTAAAGGGTTTGTTATGTGAATGTGAATGCATACCCATACTACCTGGCAGAAGTTAAGGGTCAGAAAATCTTAGGGTATGCTGCTGTCTTTGAAGGGTGTCAGAGAGATTGTTAAACCTGCTATGTTGGAAAGGAAGGGAGCAAAATCAAATACCTTTACTGTTGTTTCTTTCAAGCTTAACTCCTTTCCTGATTTTTTTGTTGACAAGAACTAGAAATGAATGTAAGGCCATGTTAAGCAAACCTCCCCACCTCTCTCCACAATGTTCAGTATTGAAACTACATTAACAAACTATGTAGATGGTAATATTCACATTTATTATAGGGAGATTCTCCAAAAACTCCGACATAAATGTAGAGTACTAAAGCAGGTGATTATCAGTTTTCTTTTCCCAAAAATTAATATTTTGCTACAATTTCAAAGTGCACCTGAGTGAGCCCATTATTCTTGATATTGTATAAACTGATAATTGAAAGCAAATTGTATTGACAGACCATTATTGAACAAAATTGCTCAACGAGAACCATCAAGGAGCAATTATTCATAGTGAAACTCAACTATAATTTTATGGTACTCCAATAATGAGAAAAGTAACCATTATTTTTTTCTCAGTTAAAGCATTTTTCCCTATTCTGGATTCCAGTACCTCAACTGCTGTATTTTTTATTAAATGAAAACTGCTAAACCTTTCTTGGTGACTAACAAATTGATCCTTTTATTGCATATGCATTTTCTAGGATATCTGAGCCAAATGACTTCCATTTTTTTATTTCCAGCTTCAGTGCTATTTCATAGGCATGTCTAGTGTATAAACCCTACAACCAATACATAATGGCATGCATTTTCTGAGGACAGAAGTTCAAACTGGGAATGTATGTGGACTTTGCCATTAGGTAGGCTTCACAGACAAAATATGAATGATCAGTGAATGACATGAACAGTGAGAAAAGCTTTTGGGTCTGATCCATTAAAGTTTAGCTTGAACTATAAAACTGGAATTAAGCTCTGACTGTACATGATGAAAGGAGGTCTTCATTCTCCACCCTTGCTAAATAGCTCATTTCATGCCCAGACAGTCATTGTAAATGATTCCAAACATTTTAGCCTTAAAAAGAAGTTCAGAAAAAAAACTCTTAAAACCTCTTTCAAGTCAGCATGAGGTGGTCGTAAGGCCTGGAGATGTCAGAATGGTTCCAGAGTACATGAAGATTCTGATGCAAACATCAGCTGTTGTAATGATCTGTGGAAGTTGATAGGCAACAGATACAATTCACATCAGTTTTTAAGTTGCATCAGTTTATGCTGAGAGCCCAGTCTGGCACGCTGTCCTCTCAGGATCAGGGGAACATGAAGACAGCTCGAAGCCCTCTTCTTGCAGATATGGTCATTCCCACAGCTTTTTCTTGCAGGCTGAGGACTTGGTTTTTGTGATTACCTTTTCCAAGTTACTTTACCTCATCTTCTCTTATCCCCATACACAGCAAGAGTTTATCTGTATAGTTGTTACTATCTGAAAAATAATGTAAGATTCTCAAATGAAATGCTTAAATGTACTTAGAATCGTTCATGTGGCAGCTTTCATTGCTGTTCTTCAAATGCACTGTCTCTTGTTCCCTTCCATGTGTGCCTGTGAATTCTAATAAGCCATCTTGCCCTAATGTTGAAGGTATCTCTTTCTTATTTTTGCTTTTAATATTCATGTAAACACAAGCAGCAGGAATAAAACAGAACTTTTTTTTTCATCCATATTGGATCTGTAAAGCTAATAAATGTGTAGAAAGATAATACAGATAACTAACCTAAAATTAGGAAACTGGAAGAAATTATTATTATTATTTTGTGAAGATGTATGGCTACAATGTATAAATGCAGGGGGAAAAAATGGGCCAGTTATTGTATCTGTTTGGTATCATTTTAGATACTATTTCTCCCTCGCATACCCATCTCCAGCTAGTAAAATACAGCTATTTGTTCTGTTTTTACACTCTGCTGCATTCCCTTTGTTTTTCTCACAAAAAGACAAGAACAAGGAAACAAATCATGGAAACAATGCAAATGCTTTCTTTTTACAGTTCCACTTTCTTTCCTCAAAACCTTCCAGAATTTCTTTTCTAGGCACACTAAGAGGAGTGATATGGATTAGGGGTTGCAGAAGCAGCAATGCTGGAGACTGCTAAAACTTCTGTTGTCTACAGCACATTCTCCTGTTGTCATGTTGCTAAATAATAATAACTTATGCTCATTCATGTGTTCTATATTTCTGTCAACTTATTTTGCAAATATATCTTTCCTTGACTAAAGAAAAGTGTTATGTAGGACACAGGATAATAGAAAGATTACTAACAGCAAGATAAGTAGGCTTTATCTGTGTGATTTCCTGTAACAGCAAGACGAATGGATGTGAATGCTATCCCTTTTGCAAACTCTGGCTTCTGAAGTTTCAAGAGGGGGGTTGGAACTGCAACTTCTATTTTTTGAGGCTGCTTGGAACATAGGTCTCAGTCTGGGATGGCCTGCAGAAAAAGCTCCATTGCCTTCAGGTGTATTGAACCTGGCAGCTTTTTTTTTCCTTTGCCTTTCCCATAGTCATTGGTTTTCTTCTTTTTTTTTTCCCCTCCACTGTTTTAGTGCTATGAAAAGTCCTGTATTCTATTCGCTGAAATTAGTTCTCCTCCGATGTGATGCATACAACTGTATCATTGATAGTAGCAGGAGTGAAGACGCCGCAGTGCCACAGCAAGTGGTTCTCACAGACCTAGTGTGACACCCAAGTGTGCCTTCCAAGCCCTGTTCACCTGAGCGAGGGACACAGCCTTTTACCGTGGGTGTTTTGCACCCAACTAGAGTGCTGAAAAGCCCAGTGCTAAAGGTGCTGTGTATTTTGCTCTCTTAAACTTCTCTCCTGCTTTAGAAGGATGGAATGGACAGAAATCCTTCAGCAGATTGGGAGGAAAAATGTCAGACAACCAGGTAACTTCTGAGAGGCTACTTGGACACATGAATTCTGACCTGCAGAAGTAGTGGAGCAATATTTTGTTACATGATCTAGAGAGAAAATTCAAAGCCTTTGCTCTTTAAGTGGAAAAATAAATAACCTGTGTTTATGTTAAAGGATCTATTCCCATAATGGGTATTAAAGATTTCATTATAAGTAAGGACTGTAGGAATGAGCACGTACTAACTACATTCTTTTTGGAGGATTAATCTTACATTTAAAAAAAAAATCACTGAAGTGGGCTTTGCTGCATTATTTAAAATGACAACAGGAGACAACAAGCTGAATATCTTGTCATTGATATGCCACTTCAAATTCTTCTCCTTATTCATCATTCTACCACTCAATTAGATTACATGTTATCAAAATCTTATGGATAAAAAAGACAACTGAAAATATATTTATTGTGAATTTTAAATGCAAGTGGTATTTTAAAACATTCTGCAATGGTGGCTTTTTTCTTTTTTCTTTTTTTTTTTTTGTATTTCTGCTTATAAAAAAAATGTGAAGCAGATTGATCAGTGGAAAATACAAAATTGTAACATGCATTCTGAGGAGGCATGACACCAATACAGAATGTTTGTCATCTATGCTGAATTTTGTTTCAGTGGCATTACAGTACAGCCGTGAGGGAGAATTCTAATGAAAAACTTTCTCGGGGAAAAACAAACACCTTGTCAAAACCAGTCAGCCACTTGTCACCAGGTAGTATTTGCATCAAAACCATGAATAACCCCTGCGCTTCCTACAGATTCATCTAAGTTCTGAATAATGAAATCCATGTCCTTTTTCTGGATCATGCAAAGCACTGATACTGCTCTTGTGTGTTCAGTCTGACTTTCTGAGATGCAGGGAGTCTGACAGGGATCTGCCAGAGCCAGAGCTACTACCTGTGCATTGTGTGAGGAGGGGAAGCTCCTTTAACCTACACACCAGCCAGGTGGCTGGTAATGGGGACAAGTGGGCTGGAAATAGTTACAGCAGCACAGAAATTATATTAAAAAAAAAAAAAAAAAACTGTGAATGTGGGTATGGTATCAATCTGTCATGTATAAATAGGATTATAATTTCATATAGTTATATTAAGTATGTATTATTTATACTTCAAAAGTCTTTCTTGCAGTACTTCCCACTCCAGCACTGCTGAGTATCTAAAACTGCTGCAAGAATGATTTGTTTTGCTGTCTTAATCCTTGAATTCATTTTCAAGCCTTTTTATATTTTGTTCTCCCCCAGCTCAACCATGAAGTTGTATGCTCTCTTCCAGCAGTCTGCAGCTTTTAGCTCCTAGATGATCATGAGCTCTGTCTTCTATCCTAAAAAAGTTGACACCATTTCCTTTGCTCTTATTCCTTGACTTCTCTTACATGGATCTTGACTGTAAAATTAACATGGTTCATATTCACATACTGTCCGGTGCCTGTGCTTGTATCTGTGTGAAAACACTCACCTGAGTTGATCAAGCCTTTACACTAGAGTTCAGGTGTCCAGTTATCTGTTGTAGACCACCCCTGCTTCAAGGGGGTCTTGTTATTGGTCCTACAGGAGGGCCTTTTGGCACATGCTGTCTTTCCATTACAGAGTTCCCCGTGGCTATGTGTGAGCTTTCACAGGGGGCAGGGCAGGTTCCTGTTACGCTGGCAGAGCTTTATCTGTGCTGCACTGCAGCATCTGGGCTGTCCTTCTGAGCCCTGACAGCATCTCTGACTCCCATCTGTATTACCTTCCACTTCTGTTTGTCCTTAAACCTGTTCCTTCAAGTAAGGATGTCCATGTTTCATCTGTGTAAGTAATTACAAAGATAGGAAAATAATTCAATGCATTCCAGAACTGCATTAGTCTACCCCATGATAAAATACTCAGATACTTCTTCCCTCTGAAGACTTCTCTGCCCCCATCCAACCAATATTAATTCCTGTCCTCGTTTTGAAGATGAACAATTGATCTTTCTCAGTACTGTGAGAGCAACATGGTTTTTCATAACCTAAATAATACTCCTTCTTCTTCTTCTTATTTCCAACTTACGAAATCTTTCACTATTATTTTTCAAAATGAGTTTTGTAGTCTTCTTTAAGGCAAAAGCAGTATTCTGTGTTTATAGAGTGTTCAGCACAAACCTTAATCTTTTCAGTACTCAGATTGTACCACAGTATAAAAGATAACATCTGCTCTTTGCAGCTAAATAAATAAATAAAATTTACAGCAACTAATATCATGCATAGCTTTTGGCTTACCAGGAACTTTGTTCTATGCCAGTCCTGGGCTGGCTGCCATCAGACCCTTTAGAGGTTAGGCATCCCAGATTGTGCTTTGTTATGTTAAGGGCATCAGAATTAGGGCTGTGCTTTTAGGGTTTGCTTCCCAGACCTGGAAAGAATGGGGTCCAATGGCCATTTATTATCAGGACCTTTTTTTTCTCTGTGGACATTCCAGTCAGTCCCACCACATGCCCTTGGGACTAGTGGCTCAGTCTCTGGACCGAGATATCCAATGTTGGATTCTCACCTTGGATGTGCTGGAGTCAGCTGCTCATCCTCACATCTCAGCCAGCTTCTCCAGAGTCCTTTGGTCCCGATCCTTCAGCTGCGAATGGGAGAGCCTGTTCACACAACGTGAATGCACGGTGGAACCACACAAGTGTCTCTGCAAGGTCGTGAGCTATGGAATGAAGTACAACATTGTGTATTGGTACCCAAATGTGGCCTGGAGACTACTGTCTCGAGGTGGAGAAGGCCACTTGATTTTCCAAACCGGTTTTTCCACACCTTTGAAATCAAGTTTTGTCCTGCCTTACCTTTCCTGATGCTTGGTGTTCTTATATTTGTAAAATACTTAGAGATCATTGTATGGAATTTGCAAACCTATAGAATTATTTTACCATAATTGTTTGCTGGGCGTAGAACCTATGTATTACCATTTTGATGATAAATGTATCCATTAGAATTTGCTGTGTAGCAGTTTTATATTACTATATCTTCAAGCAACCAAAACACTACCTGAGACATTTTTTGATCTACATGTACTCCAAAGACAAATATTACACTGGCTGGAAGTCCTATTGTATTGCCTGTCACAATCCAGCTAGGAACACATAAATATCTTCAGTGATATATTAAGCTTGCAGCCAAAATACGATGGTTTTTATCAAGTGCTGATGTACTAAAAGAAGATTGTTGGAGAAGTTCGTGTTAGGTTCCAGGCTTAGGATTCTTGCTTAAGGCAATCGAGGGATGGAGCTGGGTTCATTTTTTGGTGTCTTGAAGGTTTACACTATCTCACATCAAGTTCATTTGAAATTAAAGGTAGCATGGAAAGGGATACAGACTGAGCCTGTGGGAAGCTAATGTCAGCTTCTGTGATTAAATTTTTAATCAACAAAATTCCTGAATACTTAATGCTGTGCAGATTGTCCAATACACAGCAACCTGTTTGAAGACTAAAAGAAATTTACTTCGGTGTGTTTACCTGATCATGCCATTTCTGTGATATAGAGATGACTTTATGTATGTATTCTTGAAATGTCACATTGTATTATGCAGTATTTTCATCAAGGATGGCTTGATTTATTAAGGCATGCATTTCAAGTGATTAAAGGAAGACATCAAGCATTTTAAAATCTCATAAACATTTGTCTAGTGAAAAATACTGAAATCTCTTTTTAAATCCAGAGATGAATGCATATAGATACATTTCATTACTGTTGTGGCCTGGAAGTTCATACTGTTGGTCTGAGCAAAATGAAGAATAGTTCCTTCAGTGTTTTGTATTGTTTTTTTTTGTTTTGTTTTTTTTTTGTTTGTTTGTTTTGTTTTGTTTTGTTTCTGTGTTTTTTTTTGGGGGGGGGGGTGGGGCTATGTGTTTTGGGACAGAACATAGAAGAATTAAAAAATGACTTGGCAAAGTAAGTATGAAAATAATTTATGTTAGAGGATATACATCTAGGGAGCACAAAAGATGTGATGAGAGCCTATGAAGCTCTAGAGAAAATAGTTTCTGAAATGTAGGGTGCCAAAGAGTTGCAGACAGGAAACTAGAGGCATTGTTTTGAAGCTCAATAGTTCCATTTGTCATTCCCTTCAAATGTAAATTTTCCATAAAGGTGTTTTATTTGTTGATTTACCCAAATTCAGGATAACTTGAGCCTGAACAAATACACCATCTGAAAGCTGGTTAACATCCTTATTTATTGCAAGACGCTGCAGTCTGCAACACTTTAGAAACTACTGCTTGCTTTAGAAAGCTTGTCTGTAAATACAAGTTCTGCATATAATAAGATCCTCTAGCACCAGGCTGCCATTTGTTTACTTCTCCAGATTATAGAATATTCCTTTCATATGGAGATTTCAGTCCCTTGACAATCAGTGAATAGTAGAAGTACAGCAATCTAGATATTCATGTGCTTGAAACAAAATAAACTAGGCTACAGAACTAGTCAGTGTAAGCAAGGGGAAGTAAAGAAAAGGTTAATTTTTTTAAATGCTCTGATTGTTAATAGCTTAAAATCGAAGTATTGTTTAAACGTATGGTGCAAAACCAGGGTATAACCAACAGATGCAGATGAATGTAAATAAACTGATTTGGCGACAGATGTATACTTGTAGGTGAGACCAAACATTCAATTAAAAAAAATAGCTGTTAATTCTTCACACTTCAGAAAGGCTATTCAAAAAGATAAAGAATGCAGCTGAAAATTTTCACACACACACACAAAAAATTTACTACTGTGTAAACATTATTAAGCACTGTTTTATTCATTGGGGACCTAAACATGAGGGTAAATACAGAAAGAACATCACATTTTATTAGAATAAATGAAGGAATGTTGTGAGGGAGTCCAGAAAGACTAGAATAAGGCACATGAATGAGTATCACCAGCACACACGGAATACAATGTCAACATGTTGGGAAGGAACAGAGAAACACCTTGTGTATTTTTTTAAATACAAGGTTAACTGTAATAGCCTAAGAGAAATACCTGTCTGTGGTTGATTGTGTATTGTGGAAAGTTTAATTAACGCTTCCACTATTAATCAAACCAAAGAGAAAGATATAAAAGAAATTGTACTTGAATGCTCATAATGCCACTCAGTGCTTTCTCACCTTGAATATTGTGTTCGTTTCACAATGACCTTGTCCAAATAAAGCACAGTGATAATTTGAGAAATGGATCCTGAAAGAGGCCTGTTTTGGATGTTAAAAATACCGGAACAGCTAACATTTAGAGAAAGTGAAAAGGGAGGACTTGTGTTTTCACCACTTGATGCAGCACCGGTTTTCCACAGACCCCAAAAGAGACAGCCTTTCTCAAGAAAAGAGAAGTTTCACGGTCTAAGATTTCTACCTCCTTCCCTATCCTACTGACATACTTACATGTTACATTAGTTTTGCATACATCAGAATGGCTCCTTTGCAGTATTAACAATTCTAAAAAACATCTTGCGGCACAGTCTGATTAACATGCTCTTTGTACCTCTTCTGTCAAGCAGTTCCAGAGTGGTGGCTTAGTCCTGGATATCAACAGGGAAATGGTATTTAGTAAAGTGCCCACTTTAAAAGTTTATCTTCATATTTGTATTTTTTCATAAGAACTGAATATAACTTGTTTTTGTATTCTAAAGAATGCTGAATTTGTGTGTGATGCCATCCTGGAACCTAACTGGAAAGCAGTGCTGGTTGAGCAAAACTTTTATTCGGATAGCATTGTGTGTACATTTAAGTGCAATCATGAATTCAGAGTATTGCTGGATTAAGGGAACATGCACTCATACATGCATATACACACACACACACAGTCTGGAAGGGATTTTTGTGGTATCTCTTTCTGTCTTTCTGTTTGCCACTAAATCATTGAGATAATTTTTCTTTGAGAAGGAAAATCATGGCACTGAGTATGTTATTTCTTGGAGATGGCTTATGATTTTGTTCCTTGCCTATATTCCAAACTGTTATTGCAAGACATTCAAAGTAGATTTAAGTCAGATGGAGCAGTTCCTGATGGGAGGTACAGCAGGTATTGTTATTTGGAAATAATGGGCTCTTATTTGATCCTTTTTAAGGGGAGAATACACCACAGCAAATGATGTACAGCTAATTCACTACAATTAAAAAAAATAGAAAATAACTCTTCAAGAATAATACAAGGAGTTGTGTTTGTAATATAAATGAGGATTTTGAAAATGGGTAACATATTTAGGTAATGTCACTAATCTGTGCCTAACAGTTGGAAATATGAAAGCCCCATAATACGTCTGTAATCCTAATGTGTTTCTTTGCTGTTTTCCAGGCAGACCAGTAATGATTGTAGTTGAATACATGGAGAATGGATCCCTTGACTCCTTTCTGCGGGTAAGGTGCCTTTTTATGATGACATTTGAATAAGAAGCCATTCTAGGTTAAGATTTTAAATCATTTATCATAAATTAATTTCTCCATAATGTTATTCATGGAATTTTAGTGAATAATAGAAGCATTTTCCCCAGGGTACATTTTTAAGTTACAGTGATACATTAGAGCATAGCTGGAAAAAAAGAAGATATAAATTTAAGAATATAATTGATTTCTTCTACAAGAGTAGCTCCCATATTTAGCAAAATGTATTTCAATTAGCGTTATTGTGAAGGAAAAGATAAATTGAAGCATAAATACCTAGGTTTATGGAAACTGTTCATTTTGCACAATCACCTTCAAAAATACTTTGTTATGATATTTTTGGCTGGTGAAGTGTAGAATAGACTTGGTAATTGATTTATAATTATTTATGGTTACTTGCATTTAATAAATTGAATTAGAAAACAGTTCATGGGTGAAGTGTCCCGGCACTAATTAACCCCCAAAGGTCACTCTGTAAACATTAAATAAGGACTATAGAAAGTGTGAAAAATATGTTGGCACAATTGTATTTAGCTTTTCTTAGAAAAGGAGAAGGAAAGGATGACCCCTGAAGCTAAACTTATCCTAAAACACCCTCTTTGTTGACACTACCATTGGAAGTGTCTGGAGGCCTAATGACATAAGAAACTGTGTGACTGTCAAGTATTTCAAATTTGCCTTAGAAAGTAAATGTCAGTCCTTACTAGCCTGCTGACTTGCCACTGCTGTCTTGCAGAATGGTAAAGCTGGGAGTGTAGGAAAGGTCTGGGGAAGGTTGAGGAGTGTGGTTTTGTGGATGTGCTTGAAAAGGATCGCCCAGGCACAAAGGAGAGGTGTTCCATGAGGAGCTGTGAAAATATTTGTAGGAAAATCTAGATCATGATGACGAAGGATGCTATGGGAGCAGGAAGAAGGAATTGCTAAGAGAAAATGGTGAATAACCAGGAGGGAAAGAACAGACAATGCTTTAGAAAGAAGACACGCAAATGAGCAAGAGGGAGAGAAAGTCATACAGACAGCACTTGTTTGACAGCAGATTCAGAAAAGAGGTAACCTAGAGAAGAGCATCTGCAACAGAGGGTACTTGAAAGCACACCAAAGGCATTATTTTAGATATTTCTACATATTTTTTATCCCTTCAATTTGCTTTTGATTATTCTGTTGTAATTTTTTTCTGTAGTGTCCCTTGCTGTCCACCGACTGTCCAAAATATAAATACATTTTTTGCTTTCCTTGTCAAGATACATGACGAACATCTGTTGTCAGAAACATAACAACACCGCAGTTTCTGGTGAGAATTTGATGGTTGATCAAAATCTAGGTATCTTCTGGAGAGAGTTTGGTATCATTAAGATCTTCTAGAAACTGGTTGGGTTTAAAAGATGACCCCTCTTGCCTTTCTGGCTCATCTCTCTATCCATCTGCATGAGACAGACAGACTGCCACTGATTTGAGGACCTTGGATTTCCATGGTCTGTAATTTTATAGCAGTGACCCAGGAAGACTTGCCTGGGCCCAAAACCTTTTTCTTTGTACATGCATGTGTATGTGTGTGTGTGCAAAATTTCATAGAAGAGAATTAAACCAAATACTGAAATAACTCATGACAGAATTATCTTTCTCTGAGATGCTCTAGTATGATATCTATATTCTACTTATTATTCACATGCTTTTATTTGTCAGAACAATTACTACTTATTAGGATACTTTAATAGAAACTGACATGAGCAAAATTATGGTGTTATTGTGAAGCAATACTTCTCACATTGCAAAAGATATTGCAGGCAAAACTGCTGGGGAAAAATGTGAGCTAATCATTTCTGCAGCTGGTTTCCATGTGTATTATTTTACAGTTTCAATTCACACTTCAGATGGGGTTTATTCTTCTCAAATGGTTTTTAAAAGGTTTTCAGATAATATTCAGCATCCCAAAGCACAGTGGATATATCAACACCATTTCTGTTAATAATTAGCAGAGCAAATGGCTGCAAAGTAACCTATTTAAGAAGAAATCCAGTTGCTTCATTAATAATAGTTGTTTCCTGCAGATATAAGTCTACACTTTTAAAAGCTTTTGTGAAGATACAAAGAAGCAGAGAGGGTTTATCTTTAACAATCCTAATGAAAGGTATTTGGTGAATATAACAATTTCTATGTGCTGAGATTTGGAAGACTTTGTGATATAGTCTATCTTCCTTATTATTTAAAAGAATAACTTGTTATAGAGAAAAATCTTTTTACAGAGAGCTAGTGAGGGAAAAAAAAAAAAAATTCATAAGAAAGACTTCCCCCATGGCGCAACCTGCAGGCATTAAGCAGCACATCCCTCCAACCTGTCCTTCCTCAGAGGCCTGCAGAAATGGGTCAATTGTACAGTCTCAGAGAGAGACTCTGTGATGAGTTGTGTGAGGAGAGTCCAAAGAAAGACTCCTCAGGGAAGACATTTTGCAAACAAGTTGTGCCAGGAATCTTAAACTCCCAAGTAAGAAGTCCCCTTGAACCCTAAACCTAAACTCTCAGTAGTCTCTAATTCCTTGATTTACAGATAGGGAAATAAAGCACCAAGATGTTAAGTAATCTTCACAGTATTGTGCACGAAGTGCATGGTAGAGATCAGAAATGAAAACAATTCCCTTGAAACCTAGGCCAATGGCTTACACCCATCCTTCATCTTATTTAGTGCTGTATTTTGGTTTCAGTTATGTGGCCAAGTCCATACACCAGTGCCTTACTTACCGTTATTTGTATGAAATATTATATGTATTAAATAGCAAACTCCGCCAAATTACGTTTTCCCCTCTTGATAAAACATCCCATATACTGAACTGCTAACTTTGAGCTTTTCAGTAAAAAGTTGGCATGTATTTGCAGTGTGAAGATGCTGCAGATATTTTCATTATGGAAGGGCATCAGCTAATTAGAACTGATTCTGTAGTAAGATGATGGCTACATCATCTACATCATCAACTACAGCAGATTGCACACCATGAGACATCCTAAATTGCTGGAGACACATGACACCAAATCTCCCTCAAAAATCCAGCATTATTTTTGCAGTTATATAAAACTCATTATCCTAACATGAAGCTCAGTATCTTTTTTTTTTTTCTCATACAAGATTGATGTATATAAGTTAATCATCCTACAAAAGTAAACATGAAATTTGCTGTCAAAGAAGTGGTCATTTGACCAGAAATGCGATATACATGAGCTCACTTCTGGTGACACTTTGAGAGATTTCTTTGAAAAGGGATGTGAGCTTCCACTTAAGTATTTCCTTATGGGCTAGAAGCTTTTCTTTCAGTATTGCTCCCACAGCTGCCAGATAAGAGTACGCTGTGTGGGGGAAGAAAGGAGCTGACACTTAAGCGATTTCCTGTCCTGTTACCAACTTCACATGCAGAGTTTGGATAGGACTCATTGTCTTTCTGTTTCAGTCACCTGCCTCTGTAATGGAGATCTTAGAAATCACTTATCCTGCAAGCATATGAGGAAATTAATAAACATATGAAAAGTTGAAAGGACAGCTATCCGAACTGATAGAAGGATGTACTCAGTAATTAGACAGGATAGTTGCAGTCAGATACGTTTGCTCGTGCTTGTTGACACAGCGTATAGAAGATATGACAAGAAAGACAACTGAGAGATGCATAATGAAATAAATAAATAAATAAATGCCTAAAAACTGCGAAACCTATTTAATAAGCTGTCTGCCACTTCAGTGGGTTCAAGGTGCCTGTTCTCTGAGCATGGCCATGACTGAGTATACCACATTGGCACGCGAATCACTGCTGGGTGATCTTGCAGCCTGCAAATGTGACATAAATGCAGTCCTCATTTGCTGAGGGAAAACAGAGATGAGTGCTATGTTGTACCCAAGCCCATGCTGGAGTTTGGAGGATGATGCAGTAATATTAGCCAAGTCTGAATCTCAGTTTCACTTAGCTATTGTGCTGTGACTGGGCAATATTTCACTTGTCAGATGATCGCAATAATTCCTATAAAGGTACTTTGTCCTGAGATTGGTCTTTTCACACTGATACACCCTCCCCTGCTTAGCCTACTCCCTAAATAGATGCCTCGCAGACCTATGTAGCTGTTAAGAGTCAGATCTCATCTGCTTTTTTCACAGCTCCATCTAACAGTTCGTTTTTGGCTAAAGCAATTACGTTTAGCATCACATGAACAGGAACACAAACACAATGAGGCAAGGTGGCTTGGGTGCTTTGGGAAGTTACTGCTTCATAGGTTCAGTTCCCACGTGGAGAACATCTGCAGGCTTTGGTCTGTGCTCATTGTCATTGTGGTTTGTTGATTCTGGGGATTTAAAACCACAGAAAGGGAACACAGCTAGAAGCTGGCTTTTAAAAAACTGTAAAATAACCAAAAAGCTGTCACCAGAGTACTATAACTTCTTTCAGTGTGCTACCTGTGAGTGTTGTCTGCAGCTGCAGACCACCAGGCTGCTGTCAGTGTCTTACTGCCGCTCAGTGTCCAACGTATGCTAACCAATAGCTGGGGCAATAAGGCAAGGCCCACAGCAAAGAAGAGAACTGTGTGCTCTCCAGGGATTCATGTGGGAAAGAGAATATGAGGATTAAGCAGCTCGTGAGTGTTGGCAGCATTTTCCCTTAACTGTTCCCCAAAGAGATGGATGTTTATGTTTCAAAGAAAGATGCTCCAGTCTTGTCCAGTTTTGTAAATCTCTGAGCTGTAGGAGGAAGGGATTAATTTACCGTGGATAATCACAGGGTCTTTCTGCCTTCTTCACTGTTAACATTTGCAATAGTAATGATCTTCTTCCTACCTTTCTTACCTAGATTTCTTTTCACATAAGAAAACTAAAATACTCTTCAAAAAAATAGATTTATTTATAGCATGTAAATATAGCAGGAGTTTATAGCATGTAAAAATCCTTAACATATTTTCTTCCAAAGAAAATATTTTTCTAAAGATTCTATAAAATCTGCTTAACTACCTCAAAACATTAACAGCAGCAGACTGTACAGCAAGTGAAACCCAGGAATTCATCACCAAATTTTAATCCCTTGAGGCATGTCTAGCAGCAGCTAAGATAAGTGTAAAAATACATGAAAAAATATGTTACTGGAAGGAGAAAATATTATGATATATTGCTCTTTGATGCAGTAATCGTTATGAAGTTATTCTCAGGGCAGCTTTGCTATCAGGCTCTCACTTTTTTCAGCTAGAGTTTAGATGCTGCAGCAGACACCTACATTTAGTGAGGCTGGGAAAAAGGGAGAAAGAAGAAAAATGAAGACCGGTAGAAAGTTCTATAAAATGATGCTGTAAAGTATATGTTGTAAATCCATCTAACTTGGCCTCACTAGACAGAGTCAGCTTTGGGGAAAAGAGGCCGGATGGCCTTTCTGAAGTTTAATGGTTCCCCTTATTATTTATCTGCATCCAGAGAGGCAACAGCATTAGAGCTCATAACTAATACTCCTTCTTTTGCTTTCACATACAGCGTTCATGTGCACTTTTATTTATTGGAGGCACATTCCTTTCCTGGTAGAATAAAGGCAGCATTTTCATTTCCTTTGATTTCAAAAATAACTCTGTATAGAAGAAAACTTGCATTGGAGACTACTGATACAGATACTTTTTTTCTAAACCAAAGGAAAAAAAAAAAAAAGAAAAAAGAAAAAAAAAAAAGAGAAATTAGAAACTGAGTTTGAGTGAATGTGATACCTTAATAGTGAAACGGGAAGCAACAAGTACGTATGTGATTTAAGGTTAGCCTGAGATGCTAGTGTCTGTGATGCTAGAGAGCCAACATTTCTTCTTAAGCAATGTCTCACCTTGTTAAAAGATGCAGAAAACATAATTTCTGATACTACTGTGAGAAGTTCGTTTGCAAATGCTGTGTTTTTTTAATCCCTGTAAATATTCTTCCTACTGAGCAACAAGAAATGTATTACAAACAACTGTCTTGTATTTGAAGCCAAAAAGAATTTGTGGCATGTGGAAACTTTCAGTGTGCTCTATCTTTGAGAATTTGTGGAAAATACATGAGAAACTAGGAGATTATAACAGAGCCAGTGTCAGCCATGTATTAAAAAGAAGGGAAAAGAGAAGTAAAGAAATTACAGGCCAGTCAGCTTAATGTCAAACCGCTGTTACATTTTTGGAACAAATTATCAAAAAAGTATTTATAAGCACCTTAAAGATAATAGTGATAAGTATGAGCCAATGTGGATTTGTCAAGAACAAATTATGTCAAACAGTCTGGTTTCCTTTTGTAACAGGGTACAGGCTTTGTGGGTATGGGAAAAGCAGTTGATATCATAAATCTTGACTTTAGTAAGGCTTTAAAACTCTATCACATGAGATCCTTATGAGCAGCTAGAGTAATATGGTCTTGACAAAACTTCTGTACATGGACACAGTACTGGCTAGATACTGTATGGAGAGAAAATAGACTTTGATGTGAAGTCATATGAAGTAGGTTTGTGGGTTTTTTTGCAGTCTGTTTCTCCATATTTTTGTTAAGTTCCTGGATCCTAAGATGAAGACTAAACTTAAGAAGTGTTCAGACAACGCAAAGCTGAGTAGGAATACAGGCAGACAGGAAGAGAAAGCTGGAATTTAAAATCACCACAACACATTTAAGAAATAATTTAGGAACTAGTTGGTTTTAGAAACTAATTAGAAACAAGTAAGGACAAGGGCAAGATACTCCCCTGAGGCTGGAATAATAATATAATGTAGAAAACAAAGAACAGCTACTCGGAAAGAAGTTCACTGGAAGAAATGAATCTAGATTTTAAAGTCGGTCAGGTATGTCATGTTGCTGTGAGAACAGCAACCACAATGCAATCCAGAAACAGGAGTATCCCCTGCAAGTTATATGAGGTCACCGTTCCTCATTGCTTGACACTGGTGAGGCCTTACAGTACTACATCTTTGGACCGTAACACTTCAAGAACTATATGAATTCACTGGGCAGAGTACACAACAAAACTGAAAAGAAGATACATTGGAGAAAATAAAACATGTTGAGAAAAAGAGATCTTTGGACTGAACTTGGTTTTAGCCCAAAGAAAAAGGCAGGAGAGATTATCATGGGTGTCAAAAACAGTTACAAAAAGGAAATGAAATCTATTCTCTGTGCCAGTAAAAGTGTCATACTCAAGGGAGGTGTCTTATTTAAGATGGTCCTAGTATGAAGCTGATGGAATAAGAAATACTGTCTTAATGGTTTTAAGTGCAGTGAAAAAAAGCATGCCAGGCATGACAAAAGGCAAGGATGTCATCTGGATCCCACTCAAAGTCCCTTCCAACTCTGTGACAGCTATATTCCAGTTCTCCCACTGGGCAGGGACACCCAGTTATGCCAGGACAGCCCTTTCTTGTTGCTACAGCTGGGAGAGGAAGGCAGGGTCACAGGTTACAAGGCTACTGCCCCTGCTATGTCCAGATTCAAGTGTAGCTATTGTGTCCTAAAATAAGCTTCAGAACAGCTCTATCTTGCAACATTTTTAGTAATAAAAAGACTTCCTACGAGTGGGAGGAAGACACGCATCTATAGTTCCTTCTGATGGCAGTATAATAACACATTTTTAATGCTTGAAGAGGCAGTTAGATTCTTGTGGTGTAGGATCGCTCAGTAGCATTTAAAATGAACTAAAGTAATTTCAGCTTTATATGTATTACATTTAATGAAATTACATGTTATTAATTGTATGAAATCCTGGTAGCCATTAATTAAAGAAGAAATTGACTGTTGATCTAATTCAGTACCAGTGGTAGAAACACGAGTGCAATCCACATGATAGTATAACGCATGAATTACACTTCTAAGTAATACCAGGTTTCAGCTTGAACACTGGAAGATTTAGCCTGATAATGATCTACCATTTACTTTGCATTGTCAAATAGTAACAGTAAATTCATGGTAAAAACTAGGTCTTTCATACAGTGAACCATAAGAACTCTCAGTGGTAAAGATGATCCAAGTTAGACCTAGACACACCATTTTCAATGATATTCTCCTTCAAAAATAAGATCTAAGTCATCTGCAGAGGAATATTTACACCTGTAGCAAATCCTGTACACTTCTCAGAATATAAGGCCATAGAAGTGCTAAGATCTCACTCTCACCTATAGGGCAAGTAAAGAAGTGAATTTCGGAGTAGATGTTAAGTCCATAAACGATACAGGAAATTTGACTTGCCACTCTGCCAGGAAGTTATTCAGTACTAAAATGGAAAAAACCTTCTGAAAAGAGAAAAATTCCATGGCTTTGTAGAAAAGCACTAAACTAGTGCAGGCTGGAGCTGGAAACCAGAAAATAAAAAACAGTGAGAGAAACTTAAGATCTCTTCCTTCCTCCCCTGAAATAACTGACCCTCTTAACTGTCTTATTATACATCAGTATTATTAAAGAGTTCATAGCATGATGAGAATATTTCACAAATGGAAGGTTTTTGGAAGCAAATGGAAGCAAACTGTAACTGAATGGAAAACAACTATTTTCAGGCCTTTCGAAGGGCCTACATAAATTCAATGGCAACTATCCAGATAATGCATTTATATTCAGTTGATAAGAAAAGCTTATTTAGCAAAGCCATTAAAGCCTGATTAAAATTTGGTATGATGATAGGATAAATGTCGTAAGTCTACTGGGGTCTGAATTGCTGCCAGTATTGATTAACACCTTTAACAACCCAGTAGGAATCCTATCAAAAATATATTTCAAATGTAAGTCATGGGAATCAAAATAAACCCCTAGATAACAACTGCCATATCATTAAAACGAGTGTTTCATGTCCCTATAGGACAAGCAAATGAAACAAGATAATGGAAAGTTGCTAAAGGATTGGTTTGACTCACAGATGGATGTGGGGATTTACAGACACTGAATATATGAGGCCAGATTCATACCTACTATAATTTCACCAACTTAGTTGAATTTTCCATGGGTTAAATACGGTCCATAGTCCTTGTTGTGGTCAGCATAAATTAGACAAATATTTCTTTATATTAGAAGAAAACAGTTTATAGATGGTAAGGGAATGCAGCTGGCATAGAAGCCAATGCAGAATAAGTGATTACAGAGGGACTTGAGAAAGAGATGGTTTTGCTGACAGGAAAATGTAGTTGTTCCAGCCATGAAGGTGGTATTAAACAATATAAAACCAAGAATGAGAAGTAACAGAGGGGAACAGATGCGGAAGAGGATTCAGAGAAATATCAGAGGAAGAAAGAGAACAGAATAAAATTGTAACTGGCATGTTAGCAAGTCTGCCATTTTTTAAAGGTAAAGATAAGCTTGAACTTTTTTTGTCAAGGCAGAAGCTCAAAGAAATTTGAAGGAGAGAGAATGGCAAAAGCATGTGATTGTTTTTAACTCAGGCATTTCTGCTATATTGGTAAGGCAAATACTGAGATTTGGAAAGAGCAGAAAAAGGTTATGTTTTATGAAAAATCAGTCAAGCATGGTCTAAATTTGAAATAGAACAAATTAAAAAAGGAAGGAATGAATGCTTGTGATTTAAAGGGACAAAAGGTTAAGGGAGGTGTTGCAGATGACTGAGGTTTTGATCATTGAAATAATGGAACTGTGAACGATGATAAGGAAAAGGTAAAATCTAGAGGTTGAGGGTGGTGGTGGTTTTGTTGGTGCTTTGTTAGGAGGCTGGGGGGGCTACATGGTTGTTTTACAAAAGCAAGCTATGGGTGCTTTGTTTCAAATCCTAATTCTACAGTAAACTTAAAAAAAAAAAAAGTTATTAATCTAGGGTAAGTGCAAAAAGAATTAACTGTTAGCAACCCAGATTAGTAGTTTGCATGAGGAGTTTGTATTATTCAATAGAAAGAAATAAAAAGAAAAACAAAACAAAACAAAAAAACACTGTGGCTTCAATAGATGAAATACTAGATAGGTCTCATGTCTTTACTTTGTTGGCAGATGCTTAAAGTAAGGTGTTAAAACATTGTCCTTTGTCTCTCCTTGCTTAAATAGTAATGGGAAGTTCTTACTTAACATATCTGTCACTGACATGTTTTGGGTCTCTGAAGGGTTCCTTATTCTTCTGGTCCATAACAGGGGATTCCCTTTTTTAAAATACCTTGTTGTCCAATGTGCTCAGCCCTGAGGCACCGGCACCCAGGGGATGTCTGGGACAGGCAGATTCTCCACCTTAGCCCTTGGCAGGCACACTGAGGCCCATTAGCGGGCCTCAATAAACTCAGTTCTGGGAGTTTTTCAATAACTCCAAGAATAAATAAATAAATAAATAAAAAGAATCACTCCATAGTTTTACCTGGCACTAAAGTGAGACCGACTAGAGGGCATAGCCTCAAGTTGTGCCAGGGGAAGTTTGGGTTGGAAAATTAGAAAACATTTATTCACAGAAATAGCAGTCAGGCATTGGGTTGCCCAGGGAAGTGGTGGCGTCACTGACCCTGGGGGTGTCCAGGAAAAGGTTGGACGTGGTGCTTAGGGATATGGTTTAGTGGGTGACATTGGTGGCAGGGTGATGGTAGGGCCGGATGGTCTTGCAGGTCTTTTCCAGCCTTACTGTTTCTAGGATGTGAGCGTATTCTAATTGTGTCTTGACCCTCAGCTGAGTGCTGTCTGCAGAACCAGTTGATTACAGGTGGCTTTGATGGAGATAATGAAGCAGGTTCAGGCTTACAGCTGTGATGTGATGGCTTAGAGCCTTGGGGATATTCATGGGGAAAGGTTGCTATGAATTTGTCAAATGTAGGTGGTTTTGATGGTGTGTCAGTTTGGAGAAGGCTGTGACATGGTGATACTGTTCATCTTCGGGTTGACGTATGGCTGTCTAACTAACAAGTGTTCTCAGAAGCATGAGGCTGTACGGTGTTCTAGAAGGCTAGGTGAGTTGGTGCCCAATCTTTAGTATTAAGATATGTTATCTTAAAATAGAAGCTTTGGAGTCTAACTGTGTATGTCTTAAATTTCATGTGCTTTTTTTTTTCTTATTTCTGTTTTATTATAACAATAATAATAATTAATAATAAAAGTGCAATAGTATTGGTTGGTACCTTATCTCTAAACCAGGATTTCATGTACTATTGTATTTGAGCTTTTTTTTTTTTTCCAATCAATTTTATTAAAGGAATTAGAAGAGTTTTAAGATACTCCAGGAGTTCTGCAAACTGCAAAATCCACATCATTTCTCCTGCTTCTTTTTGCAAAGTTTGTCTTTCTTCTTCTTTGTACCCAGTAGAGCTTAATCAATCAGTAATGACATTAAGAGTTATTTCTTCAAACCTCTTTATAGGTGAGCAACTCTCAATTTAGCAGTCTGTTATGCACAAGGGACATTTTTTCCTTTTAATTTTTACATTTAAAACATAAAAATACTTGATCTAAGTAGACATATTATATGTTGCAGGCAGGTCTTGGTCTGGTACTGTCTGTCCTGAGACAGATGGATTAGTAACACAAAGAGCAAGTAACACCAACCTCAGTACCCTGCACATGTTTTTATGTGTATTCACTGGGCGTTGTGTGTTTGTTTTTTTGTGTGTGTTTTTTTTTGTTTGGTTGTGGTTTTTTTTTTTACACGTTAGAGCACTAGTCCCTTGTTTCTTTTTATGCTTGTATACCTGACTAGTTCAATGTAGGCCCCAAACTAATGAGTTCTGAATGATAGATATGCTAAAATGACTTGCTGTTCAGGGATAAGAATAAGCATATCTGTGCAGTTGAGTTTATTGCTTTAATTAATCTAATGAATTTACTGGACTTGACTGTGAAGTTTATCTAACTTAAACGTATGAACTAAGCAATAGAAAGGTCCTGAGTGCTACTTGTATGTAGCCAAGTGCTGAAAGTGTCCAAAGAAAAAATGGGAAGTTAACTTGCTTGTAGGGAAGAGCTGTTTGTTTTTTGCTTAGCTGTTCTTGCTAACGTAAAAGCTTGGCTCACTGAATAATCCATGAGAAGCTAAATGTCTGCCAGCTGAGGTCACAAAAATTCTGCTGTCAGCAGTCTGCCTTAAAGGGTAGATAGAGCAGATGTAAATCAGGCAAGAGGTCATCATCAAACTTCATCATAGGTATTTGTTTGGTCCCCACTACCAAGGAATTCAGCAGTCTTCTGACCCAGCTGGTATAGAAGCATTAATTTTCATTTTGCAGATGGGAAATGGAGGCCCACCAATACTAATTACATAGATGAGTGCAGTTAGCAACACAACTTCTGCTGAAATCTATTGGAGTTGAACATCTAAGTACAAGTTTAGTAGCCTAATGCTTTCATAGGTCTGGGCTTAACTTCAGTCACCTAGGAGGACTGGAGAAGCCATGCATGATCCCCTGAATATCAGCCCAAATCTCCTTTTCAGTATAGTGTTCAGAGATTATATGGTGTTATATGCAGAACAGAGATGTGGTAAAGCTCCAAAGTTACTCTTGTTACCTGTTTTAGGCAACAGCAGTATCTCTTGCAGACCATCAAGGCTGGGGCAGTAAAAGTAGGACTTCTTGGTTCCTAGGAGTATGGAGTAAGAGATGGAGGAAGGACTTTTCTATGTTGTCATTCTTGCATTTAAAAAAAATGGGATTGGGGAAAATGATCTTAGTAACTAAGGATAAAAGATTAGGTGTGGTCACAGGAAAGATCAGAGAGAGTGGAAGTGTTGAAGAAAAGGGGGATGAACTGCATGCTGACAGCTTGTGCCACTGAGGAAGTTAAATGAAAAAGCTAGTTTTCAGTGGGCAGGTTGGCTGGCTGGCATTTTAAATAAAAGATGTAGCTAATGTCGCTAGTATGAAATTCATGAAAACTATCTTCTTTGAACTTTTATCTTTACTTGCAGAAGCATGACGGTCACTTCACAGTCATCCAGCTGGTTGGCATGCTGCGGGGAATTGCATCAGGCATGAAGTACCTCTCGGACATGGGCTATGTACACCGTGATCTGGCAGCCCGTAATATCTTGGTCAACAGTAACCTTATGTGTAAAGTCTCCGATTTTGGTCTCTCACGAGTGTTAGAGGATGATCCTGAAGCTGCTTATACAACAAGTGTAAGTTTGCTTTATCTAATTTGAACAGCTTATTGCATTGTAACTCTTCTATTCCAGTTTCAAATTCATCTATATAAGAGTTTGAATTGGCTGGCTTTGTTCCATTATCAGTGCATGTGGTTTAATAGCCCTGCCAATTCATTGAAGGGAAGAAGGGAAGTTTTAATATTTTTGTTTCCTCTTCCCCTTTGTGAGGGGGCTTATAATCTTCAGCATTTTTTTTAAGCAAATGTGCAGATGTAACACAGAGACTTCTCTGTTCTTGCTTTTTATTTTTATTTTTCTACGTCCTTTCCTCTTCTGCTTCCCTAAGTTGACTTACAAAGATATGCTTTTAAAAAGGGGGGTTGGGAAGGAGGACATCTCACAGATTCCACTGACGGAAGCATGGTATCAAGATTTGCATTCATAAATTAAAACTTAATTTTATTTTATTTAAGTTTACCTTCTGTAAAAATATTTCAGACCTTTCTCTCAGGCTTTAAGTCTCATCTCATTAATACTTAAAAATTCATCATGCAATGCAAGTAAATGGTTTTTATAGTGGAGAATGGGGGCTTCTATTCTATTTTCACTGAAGAAAAAAATGTTAAACCGGAGTAGCTTGTTCAAATTTAACTTAAAAAGTAAACTGCATCTGCAGTATGGAGCAAGTAGAAGAAGGAGCATGTTGATGCCAATAGAACTCCAACTTCAGATGCAGTATTTTTTTTCATCATAGCAAAATATTTATTTGCATTCCTGTTATGACTATTACCACAGCATTAAGAATTGTAGTGAAATACAGACAGTTTTCAAGTAATGTTAGTCTTACATGAAACTAAAGTTACTTCAGAGCCAGAGAGGTTTTTCATTCAAATTGTCCGAAATGCACAGAACGTATGTGTTCCTGTGATAGGGCACAGCGACAGAATGCCAATAGAGATAGTAAAATAGCATTAAGTAATTTCGCCAAAAGTACTTTCACTTTAAAAAGTGATTTATGGCTGAAAGGATGAACACATCTAAATTAAAAATATTGTAGTCAGTGCTGTTTGATCTGTTGAATTATGTATAGCTATTGTAATGGGACTGCACACTCTTCATTTAAGGCGAAAATAAGTGTTCTGGTCAATTCACTGTAAACTTCAGCCACTTCTTAGAACAAGGTCTGTGCAGTACTGCAAGCTGATTAAGGCAAAACAAGTCACTTCACAAGGTTCTAGCTGTTAGTACTCAAACTTCAAGGAAGAAGGAAAAAAATTAGTTTCTTCCTTCATAGGGGAGGTTTTCCCTCATTTATTTCTTAAAGCTTCTTTTGTTTAGCACTGCTTACTAGTGTGATGATTGGAGGAAAACTAAATGGAGATATTTAAGAGAAGTGTGGATGTGGTGCTGAGGGACATGTTTTAGTGGTGGAACTGGTAGTGCTAGGTTGATGGTTGGACATGATGATCTTAAGTGTCTTTTCCAACCTAATTGATTTTAGCTACTGCAGCTTACTGAGTTGTTGCCTGTTGGCTGAGCCATCCTAATTGTCCATGTGAGCATGCTTGGGGGGCAGCTGGTGGCCCCAGTGACAGGCAAGTTCAGTTGCATTACTCAGTGTTGACCTGTCCCAGTGCCTTCCACCAGCTGAGCTCATCACAATGGTGTGATGAGCTCAGCTGGTGGAAGGCACTGGGACTTGCCAAGCAACTATTCTCTGTAATTATCTAATGGATGCCCATACCAGTGAGGAAATTTTTCAGAGTAGTTAGTGCTTGCCTTTTTCATCACATCTAGAGCTACATTTAATCAGGAAATGCTATTTAAAAAAAAAAAAAAAGTATTTCTGTGTTGAAGGACTTCCTTAAACAGAACAGAACACCCTTAAAGCAGCCTTTCATAGTAAATGAATAGAACCCCACAGTGGATATCATACTCTCTCACTGCTTTAGCTGACCACCTGTTACATCATACACCCTTCTCCTGTTAAAAGTTAAAAGGCAAAAACAATTCCCTTACAGAACATTACTGATCAGGAAAGAACTTTAAGAACTTTTTTTTGTGTGTGTGTGTGTGTGTGTGACTTACATGGTGACTGGAAACCTTTTTCTCTGAAATACATAGAAATTTGTTGAGATGTGAAGCCTTGTAAAACTTCAAAATCCTCAACATAGCTGCATAGTTTCTGAAAGAATCATGAGCCTGTTATTGTACTGAACAGAATTAATGAATGTTCTGTGATGTGAGGCAGGAAACTATTCACCAGCACAACCTACTGCTACCTTAGGCTGGTGCAGTTTTTTTCTTTTCCTCCATGGTATTCATTGGTAGTATTCTTCCAAGATTTCTTCCTAAAGGAAAACATAGTATGCAGGGCAGCAGTTCTGGCTAGAACTTTGACAACGGACTATTCCAAGAATATCCATCAACTTTACTGAGTGAACTCATGAACACTTTCCCAACAGCAAGCCACATGTATTACTAGAGGTTTATGTATCATGCGTATAGTTTGGTTAGTTCCATACTGTGCTTTTGCCACATGAAGGTTAAATCCTCAGTGCTTTTAATGGAGATTTTGTGCCATTAGAATTCATGTATCCAAGATTTTTTCATGTATCAGAGATTTTTCTTGATAGCAGCAAAGTACCTCTAGTTACAAGAAATCCATAGAGTTGATCTGCATATTGAGTAGTAATATTTTTAGGCTCACATCTCCCATTATACCACTGTCTGTCACTACTCAGAAGAGACTGTTTTTTTTTTTTTCTTCTTGTCCTAGTCTGGTGCCAAAAATAGAACATTATGATTGGATATTTTATTTGGAAATAAGATCTACAGCAGTACTCAAGTCAATCAGAATTGTTAAAAGTATGTCATCCCATCTTTGATACAGTGGTCGGAAGTATGTGAACCTATTCCTAGATGAAAACAAGGTAAACTGGAGTAAAAGAGAAATCAAACTTTATAAGGGTGTCACACTCTGTGACTGAACAGCTTGCATTCTAACAAAAATAATCTAAATGACCATCATATCTTATGGATTTACCACACCTCAGCAGGCACAGCCTTGAGTTAGAGACTATCAATATATTTTGCTTTGTCTTCCTGCTGTCATCTGATGTACATTTTCTTCCTCTTTACTTACTGGTTTAGAATAGATCTTACATTGTTTCTATTGGCACATCTTCCCACATGCAGGGTAAAAATCACAAATCAGTCTAGAAAAAGCAATAACCCTGAAAGGAAAAGGCTGGAAAGGAAACCATTTAGAAAAATGAAGCATTCTGTGCTCATGCTGAAGCACTAGTTAGGAAACAATATTCAACTAAGAGTGATAGGAAAAACTGACGAATGCCCCAAAGTAACACAATTTAAGGACGGTATGTTTCCCAATAATTTCAAACTGTGGCACTACTAGAAGAGCTGTTGAATGTTTTAATCAGTACATGAAAAGACTTAAATTTCAGGAAACAGCTTTCTGACTTCTGCAAAGGCTTTCCTTTTTTCTTCTCCAAACTATTGAGACAAAGAATGTAAGTATCTTTTTGATAAGAGGGTTTGGCAGAAAATAAGCAGGCCTCTGTTTCCTATCACAGATAGGGGAAAAAAAAAATAAAGCAAGGTATTATTCTTGAATAGGAAGAGGGAATTAAGAGTTAGTAATACCCAACTGCCAGTCTTTGTTTCAGGTTGATCAGGAAAAGATAAGGACACTTCTGAAATAACTGAATAATACGGTGTGTTTTTTTCCCCATAGAGACAAAATTTTCATTTTTAGTATTGGTTTCCAAGGCAACAGTAGCTCATGAAAAGACATTTCTAGTATATAAACAAGCATTCCTGTCAATACAGAGGACATCCAGGCTCTTGCATCCCTGCTTTTAGGTGGTCTATGTTATATGATGTGGATTCATTTACTTTTAAAATATATTCAGGGTTCACCTGTATTTAGAAAAGAGCCATGAGTCTCCAGGAAACCTTACATATAGCAAAATCTGTACGTATGTATGAACAGACCAAGATCTGTGCCACTAGTGAAAAAAGGGCTAAACTGGTATTTGTGTTAATGGTGACACTTTGATATTCTTCATTAAATCTGTGTGTTTTTTTTAGTTAGATAAAAACCTCCTACAAACTGAATTGTGTGATACATAGATAAATATATTCAGTTTTTTATCATCAGTATTTATGAATTTAATCTTAATATGTAAAACGTTATTTCCATAATACTCATTAGGGAATTAAATTATTGCATATATTTTAGTGAATCACTTTGTGAACTTCATGGATCTGATTCTCACCCAGCAAGTTGAATAAAATGCCCCATTCAGAAAGATTTGGTGTTTATTAGATTCATTAGAGTAGCAAAGCAGATTGACAGGCAGTCGTGTATACCAGTCCTGGCAAGTAGTGAAACTTCTGGTAGCTCAGGATGTGGACTTTAATTTTTTTCTTTTTTACTTTACTATCACAGAATCGTCTAGGTTGGAAGAGACCTCCAAGATCACTGAGTCCAACCTCTGACCTAACACTAACGAGTCCTCCACTAAACCATATCATTAAGCTCTACATCTAAATGTCTTTTAAAGACCTCCAGGGATGGTGACTCAACCACTTCCCTGGGCAGCCCATTCCAATGCCTAACAACCCTTTCAGTAAAGAAGTTCTTCCTAATATCCAACCTAAACCTCCTCAGTGCGATCTTAGCCCATTTCCCCTTGTCCTGTCACCAGGCACATGGTAGAATAGACCAACCCCCACCTCACTGCAGCCTCCTTTAAGGTACCTGTAGAGTGCGATAAGGTCGCCCCTGAGCCTCCCCTTTTCCAGGCTAAACAGTCCCAGCTCCCTCAGCCGCTCCTCGTAAGACTTGTTCTCCAGACCCCTCACCAGCCTTGTTGCCCCTCTCTAGACTCGCTTGAGCACCTCGATGTCCTTCTTGTAGTGAGGGGCCCAAAACTGAACGCAGTACTTAAGGTGTGGCCTCACTAGAGCTGAGTACAGGGGGACAATCACTTCCCTAGCCGTGCTGGCCACACTGTTTCTTATGCAAGCCAGGATGCTGCTGGCCTTCTTGGCCACCTGAGCACCCTGCTGGCTCATATTCAGCCAACTATCAACCAATACTACCAGGTCCTTCCCTGACAGGCAGCTTTCTAACCACACATCTCCCAGTCTGTAGCTCTGCTTGGGGTTGTTGCGCCCCAGGTGCAGGACCAGCACTTGGCCTTGTTGAACTTCATACAGTTGGCCTCAGCCCATCGGTCCAGCCTATCCAGATCCTCCTGCAGAGCCTTCCTACCCTCGAGTAGATCAACACACACCTAACTTGGTGTCGTCTGCAAACTTACTGATGGTGCACTCGATCCCCTCATCCAGATCATCGATAAAGATAAGAACTAGCCCCAGTACTGATCCCTGGGGGACTCCACTAATGACCGGCCTCCAACTGGATTTGACTCCATTCACCACGACTGCAGCACACTTGGGTGGATCCCATCCAGCCCCATCAACTTGCGTACATCTAAGTGCTACAGCAGGTCACCAACCATTTCCTCATGGATTGTGAGGGCCACATCCTGCTCCCCATCCCCTTCCACCAACTCAGGGTACTGGGTATCTAGAGAGAACTGGTCTTGCAACTAAAGACTGAGGCAAAGAAGGCGTTAAGCACCTCAGCCTTTTCCTCATCTCTTATCACAAAGTTTCCCCCCACATCCACTAAAGGATGGAGATTCTCCTTAGTCCTCCTTTTTGTGTCAATGTATTTATAAAAACATTTTTGTTGCCTTCAACAGCAGTAGCGAGATTGAGCTCCAGATGAGCTTTGGCCTTTCTAATTTTGTCCCTACACATCCTTACAACATCCTTATAATCCTTCTGAGTTGCCTGCCCTCTTTTCTAAAGATCATAAACCATCTTTTTTTTTCCCTAAGCTCCAGCCACAACTCTCCGTTCAGCCAGGCTGGTCTTCTTCCATGTCGGCTCATCTTTGGGCACGTGGGGACAGACCGCTCCTGAGCCATTAAGATTTCCTTCTTGAGAAGTGACCAACCTTCCTGGACTCCTCTGCCCTTCAGAACCACCTCCCAAGTGACTCTGCCAACCAGTGCCCTGAACAGCTCAAAGTCTGTCCTCTGGAAGTCTAAGACAGCAGTTTTACTGGTCCCCCTCCTGACTTCGCCAAGAATAGAAAACTCTACCATTTTGTGGTCACTCTGCCCAAGACAGTTCCCGACCACCACATCTCCCACTAGTCCTTCTCTGTTTGTGAACAGAAGGTCTATCAGGGCACCTCCCCTGGTAGGCTCACTAACCAGCTGCGTCAGGAAACCATCTTCCACACTCTTTAGAAACCTGCTAGACTGCTTTGTCTGAGCTGTATTGCATGTCCAGGATGTGTCTGGGAAGTTGAAGTCCCCCATGAGGACAAGAGCTGACGATTTTGCAAATTTTGGCAGCTACCTGTAGAATTCCTCATCCTGGTTTGGCGGTCTGTAACAGACCCCCACCGGGATGCCTGCGTTGTTGGCCTTCCCGATGATCCTAACCCCCAGGGACTCAACCTTATCATTCCCAGTCTCAGCTTTGAGTTCCACAACATCAAAACACTCTAATATAGAGAGCCACACCACCACCCCTTCTGTGCTGCCTGTCCCTTCTGAAGAGCCTATAGCCAGTCATTGCAGCACTCCAGTCATGGGAGCGGTCCCACCATGTTTCAATGATGGCAACCAAGTCATAGCTAGCCTGCTGCACGATAGCTTCCAGCTCCTATTGTTTGTTGCCCATGCTGCACGCATTAGTGTAGATGCACTTCAGCTGGGCCATTGCCTGCTCCCCCAGCCCTGACATTGTTCCCCCTGGCACACCTCTAAGGAGCCTTATTCCCTCCCTGTCCCCGTCCCCCTTCCTACCTAGTTTAAAGCCCTCTCAATGAGCCATGCCAGCTCCTGCACTAGTGCCTGTTTTCCACTTTAAGGCAGGTGGGACCCATCTGTAGTTAGCAAGCCGGGTGCCGAGTAAAGCTCCCTATGGTCAGAAAACCCAAACTTTCTGCATTGGCACCAGCCTCTGAGCCACCTGTTTATCAGGTGGGCTTTCCAAGTCCTCTCTGTACCCCTTCCTGCCACTGTAGGGCTGGAGGAAAGCATGACCTGGACTCCCGCTCCATCTACTAATCGTCCCAGTCCCCTAAAGTCCTGTTTAATAGCCCTCAGGCTTCTCTCTTCAATATCATCTCTGCCAGCCTGGATTATCAAAAGAGGATAGTAGTCAGAGGGGCGAACCAGGTTAGGAAACTTTCTGGCAATGTCCCTCACCCTGGCCCCAGGGAGGCAGCAGACTTCCCTATGGGTAGGGTCAGGTCAACTAATAGGGCCTTCTGTTCCCCTGAGAACGGAGTTGCCTACAACAATCACCTTTCTTAGTGGAGGCAGTCCTGAGGCATGGAGTCGACTTTCTTGCCATAGGCATCTTCCTGGGTAGGCTGTTCACCTCATCCTCACCCACCGATCTCTCAAGCTCCAGGGCCTCAAACCTGTTGTGTATGGGCACCTGGGGAGGCAGGGCTGGTAGGGAGGGGGGTTGCCTGTGATGTCGAGCAGCAAGTCAATACACTTCGATTATTCTGTTACTGGTACACAAGTTAGGTGTATGGGGTGAGGGATAGTTTAGATTTTTGAAAAGTAAAATGATACAAACAATTTTCTAGCTAGTTTGGGATGTCAAGCAACTATTTCTGAACAGTCTCAGTGTTCTGAGTCAAGTCTATGACAAGCATGTTTCCTAGACATTTACTTTAAGAATTAATTTAATTGAAGACAATAGAGTAAATTGATTATTGACAACAGTTCAGGAAGAATAAGGAAAAGGGACTGTGTACCAGAAAGGCCTGCATTAATCTCCTTTCTTAAACTAACTGGTGACATCAGGTTGAGCACAATGGTTGTCAGTTGGTTATTTCTGTGTACAACATGAAAACAGCACACTTTGTCATCACCAAATGAGAGAAACATCCTGATAAGCAGGATGCGTCATGGCTGCGTTTGGTTTTCAGTCTCTGAAACCAGGCATGTGGTGTGGAGTCCCATTGAGCTCTTCCCTTATCTGGAGTTAGAATTTCTGCTTTTAATCTTACTAAAGACTGGCTTAAAAAAGAGTAGGCGAATGCCACTTATAACAGGGTAATGTCCTGTGAGAAGAAGAATATTTGTTCCCCCGAGCTTTGCAACTGTCTTGCTGGGCTGGAGCCCTGTATGGGTACCTTGCCTAAATATTCTGTTGCCTAAATATTCTGTTAAGGTTAATGTCTAGCTGAAATAGCCACACCTGGGTCTGTTTATGAAGCCTACATTTCTCCAGCTTTCCGTAGTTCCATAAGCTCTCTGCAGTAGCCTTGCCTTCTTCAACATACCTGTTCTCCATTGCATCTAAAAGAATTGGTTCTACTTTCACAAGTCTTCTGAGTCTCCCTACCATCTTGTAGGGCCATCCTACATCCTGACACCTCCAAGCAGAAAATCAGTCTTTTCTAATTTTAGTAGGATGAGTAGGACTGGCCCTTCTTTTTGTGATACCCACCTCAGGCACACCATCCTCTTCCATTCAATGTGAAAATCCCTTTCTTGCCTCTGCCTTTTCTACCACATCAGTTCTATAGCCAAGCATTAGATGCAGGGTGCTTGCTGAGTGCACACAAACAACATTTTGTAAGATGGCAAATTAGCTGGAAGTGAGAAAAAAGGAAAATAAAAGTTGTTTTCATTACTCTGCACTATTTGCATTTCAGTTAAGAGGTAAACAATTAGCTCTTGTGGCCCTGGAGAAAAATAGCCTGACTTCTACTTTGTGGGACAAATGCTGAAGCTTGCAGAACCCTTTAAAGGTTGTACCCTTCCAGGGATGCTCTGTGAGATGGTATTAGCCAAATCAGAGATATAGAATTCAATGGGATCCTGAATGAGTTGTCTTTTGATGAGGCAAGGGGATACATACCAACTGCCTTATTGGGTTTATTGGTCTCCCATGCAGGAATCCATCTGCTGGCAGCTGCTATGCATCTCCTGACACCACGCAACCTGGTTCATAGCTGGGTGCCAGCCTGCTGCATGCAGTGGATTGCCTTTAACTTTTAAAAGCAGTAGGAAGGGCTCTAGGTTGACTCTGGTACTAACACGTAAACTTACTCAGCATGAGCTGAGGTCAAGAAGCAAGTTAATAAGAGCTATGCTAATGTGTGAAGCCTGCTCCAGGGAATGGGAGATGGGTAACTAGTTTTCAGGTATGTCATGGGATTTGTGAGGTGGTGGTCAGATAAATCACCTTCCCATGAGTTGCCAGACTAAAGTGGAACCATTCCCCACTCAGAAGATAGGTGGGGATGGAGGCCTGCATGTGTGTACTTCAAGATGCTGTCATCTGTTCTGTTGGGCTGGATCAAAGATTGAACAGGGTCAGGTTATGCTCAAGGACAAATAGGCAAAGAGCAAAGGAGTAGCCTAAAGAATGAGTGTCCCAGGAGGGAAAAAAAAAAAAAAGAAAAAAAAAAAAAAGACTTACTGTCCTCTGACCTGTCACAGTGTTAGATGTGAGTACTCTTGATGAGTAGTTCTGTGTTTCAAAGCTGCCAAGTCCCAGACTTACCGTTTCAGTGCAGGTGGTAGTGCTTGTTTTGTTGACTTCTGATTTACAGAAGCCCCTGAAGATGAGGTCATGAGTCTTTCAAAAGGTAAGTATTTTAATGCATCCACTCTACTAGGTTCTCTGTTCAGCTTTTTTTCCAGCTGTGATCCCAAGTTCATTTAGGAGGTTTTCTGGTTTATTTATCCATTCTGGAAGCCAACAGAATATAACACAGATCACAACAAAAGCAGACCCTTAGAAGGAAGGTCTAAGGACAAGAATGAAATAAATATAAAAATACGTTCTCTTTCCAAGTGTTTTGTCTAATTTGCTATTTCTGTGAGTATTCTCTTCTGCACTGCAACAGTTGTCACTTGGTTCTCAAATGTTGGAGGGCAGTGAGGTACAAGCACAAGAAAAATGTGTTTAGATGTGAAGAGAGTCAAAAGAAGCATTATTCAGAGAGATTTCTAAATTTTGTGGTTAAATGTAACTGTAAAACTTTATATAACAGTTCCTGATATTGTATATGAAAGCATCCCTGCTCTTCTTCCTCCAACACCCCACCCTGATCCCCTGATCTAGGAACTCCAGATATGCATTTAGCAGAGAAACACAGTTGGAAGATTTTTTTTTTTTTTAATGTGCTTAAAATCCTTCTGTTCATGAACTCAACTTAATGTCGTAACTCCTTGATAGTAAAAATGGGGTTATTTTGTGTTTCACTCTTAATGTGATTTTTTTCTAAGAGCATCATCCCATCATTCATAATAACATGATTTGACTTCCAATGAAAAGAAAGAAAGAAATTGCACTATAATCAATCTAGAAATATCTGCAAATTAGGAACTTGCAAGCTCTGCCTATTAGCTTGTATTTAAATTTCT